>NW_024498462.1:6065221-6142223 GCF_017590055.1 Onychostruthus taczanowskii
GAAAAAAAAAAAAAGGAAAGAAAAAAAAAGGGGGGGGGGGGGGGGGTAATCCCCAGCCCCCAAGAGACCTTATCCCATAGGGAAGACAGCTGTGAACCAGACATGGCAGCAACATTCCCATCAGGAGCTCAGGTCAAATCCAGCCCCAAGAAGGCTGGGAGAGAGCAGGGACCAGGCTGTGCCAGCTGGACACAGGACAGCCCCAGCACTGGGGTCAGGCTCCTCCTGGCTGGAGAAAGTGATGGAGACAGGAATTGTGGCACAGGGTATAGCTATGATATTTTATTAAAAATTCTTTCCTAGGATTTCTCCCTCCTGAGAGCTGAGGCCTCAGGAAAGAAATGTAAACAATAACTCTGTGCTGCTGTGGAATGCAACTGGTGCATCTTCCATTGGTCCATGTGGATTGTTTTCCATTGATGACCAATCACGGCCACCTGTGCCAAGGCTGTGAGCAGTCACAGGATTTTTGTTATGCATTCTATTCTATTCTTGTTCTTTGTAGCCTTCTGATCTTTCTTTTTTCTCTGTTCTTTTAGTACAGTTTTTATATAGTATTTTAGTACAATATATAAGATAATACATCAGCCTTCAGAGAAAATGGAATCAAGCCTCGTGTCTCCACACATGGAGCATTCACTGCAACAACAGGGCGCTCCACTGGGACAGGCACAGAACTCCTTTCCCATCCTACCACTCTACAATCTCACTAAAAAGTATGTCTGGTTTGGATACAGTATAAACATTTTGTTGCTTTTACAACATTTTGGATGTCATGAAAAATTACCTGTAACTTTTCCTCCATCTGGTCACAATTTCCTCTCCTGGTTGGAGATTAGGAGCTGTGATAGAAGTCTCAAGTTGTCTGCCAATATGAAGGTTATCTTCACTTGGTAATCTGTTAGGTGTCAAGAACTACACTGAAACAGCATTAAAAAGCCCTGGGTGTCCAAAAATGATATCTATTAAAAAATACAATAGGGACCAAAGATAACTAGAAAAACTCCCTGTATTTTAGAACAGTGACAGAAAAAAAATACCTGAATCTCCACCAAAGATAGTAAGATAGTAGCATCAGAAACAGAAATAACAGAAAGAACACCCAATATTTGGACAAATCAAAGAGGCCAAATTCAACTAATAAGTCACCAGAAATTGTCTACCCAGAGCTGACTCTCATCCATAGCCAGGGAACTCTCTCCCTAAATGCTAAGGTACTAGAATGAAAACAATTAATTCCTTGACTTTGCAAAAGCTGCAAGGCATCCCTTATAAAATATACTGATTTGGGCTGCCTGTACTACTAACCTGAGCTTCACACTGTGTAATTGTCAGACTTGTCCTTTGGAAACAGAGCTCTTTATAATCAGCTGTACCATGAACATCACATTTAATGATGTGTACCTGAGCCAAGACATGGCTCATTCAGTCCAAATTCCTGTAACATGCACCATTCTTCACCTTAAAACTGTATGGGAAAAGTCCCTCATCACAAGAACCATTGTTCTGAAATTCAGAAAATAATCATCCCATTCAATGTTACACAGGTGAAGGAGGGTCCCCACTCCTCTTCCCTACCAACTCTGACAGGGATTAGGGGTGTGCTGATGCATCAGATCTGTACTTTCATTCCTAGACCTCAATGCCTTGAAAGCCTTGACCCAAAATCAAGTTGATTTATTTCTAACATTTTCCTGAAAAAAATTAATTATCTCACTCTGCAGGCAGGTGAGACACGACTGCATTTCCTGGCTCAGGCTGACCACACTAAGCAATTTAAAATTAAATTGGGGGAGTCATAAGGTGGATGACCCAGGGTTACAGGACTGGGAAGGCTGGTGACAGCTCAGTGATAATAGGAATGATAATTAATAATAATTAACTGCCATTTCAGAGAAGATGGGCACCCCAAATGTCTGATAGCATGCAGGAGGCAGAGCCTGAGGAGGAACCACACGGTGGCCTGGCTGTCAGCCAGGGCCCAACGTGGCAACTGGTCAGAGCCTCTCTGCTCTCCAGATGTGAGCTACACCATGTGAAGGAGACCTGGAGCTGTCATCTGTGTGAGTGTTTGTGGTTGGTACAACACCAGTCGTTATCCACCCACAGGACTCACCCTGCCAAGCTACCACAGTGTTGATTATACATCACTGAGTGCTGTGGTTTGGCTCCATGGACCACTCCACACATGATTCATTTCTCATAAATGAATGAGAGATTAACAGCACATCAAATTCAAAAAGAAAAGAAGAAGTTTGACTTTCCTTGTGAGTAGGGACTAATTAAAAACTAAAAGACATACATATATTTTGAACTTTACTGATGGATCAAGTGGCCTGCATTGAACACTGTTAACTACAGAAACAGCATGTGGAGAGAAAATGCTTCTAAACTGTCTAAATCCACAAAATCTGTAGCTCTGTCACAATCTGAGACAAATCAGTAGTGTGCCAGAACAAACACAAACAGCCTATTTCTCTTTGGCTAACTCGGCACAATTCCCAGGAAAAGCCAACACAAGCAGCTGATATTGCATCACTGGCAGCCTCTCTGCTCTACAGGGCTCCCTTTCTTTCTGTCAGATCTACAAATCTGACCCAAGTGAGTTTTAACTGTGCAGTTAAAAGTCAGTCTGAAGTAGAAGATGAAGCATTGCAAGGTTAAAAAAAATAAATAAAAGAGAGAATTTGTAACGAAAGCAGCTTTAAATAGAACATTTGCTTTTTTTACTTCACAGCACTTCAACAAGCTGCTTTCACCACATACAAGCTATTGATATGAGCAAGAATAAAAGGGTCCCTAACAAGGAAAACGACCGATAGTCCAAATCTGTAGATTTCTCCAGTTACAAACATTTACACAATAAGCCCTTAAACTGTAACACCATCAGTCCCTCAAACAGGATGGAACTGACGAGATACTGTTTGCACTGACAATGCCACTTCCCTAATCCACGCTAGGTTTCACAGAGCACTTTGATTCTTGTCTGTAATGGAAGAATTCAGTTTAAAAAAACACCCGAAGAAATCCGCTTTTCAAGATTCAGACGATTATAAACTGGCAACAGAAATAATGGAAAGACAGTTTTTGTCAGTTGATATGTAAGAACAGTTGTGCAAAAGACAGCTCAGTGTTTTAAGATGAACAATACAAAGAGCAGGCTAAATATAAGATACGCCACATCTTTAAGTGCTTTTGTGCATGATATGAAAAACAAGTGGATGTGGTTTGCTTTTCTGCTTTTGGTGGAGTGCAGCAGTTCGAAAAGAAGAAAACAGAATGTAAGCCTGCGAAAAGTGTGTTAAAATAATAAGAGATGGGTGCATATGCCACTCAAGAACTGTGGTTTAACTGCTTTTTACAAAGCAGCAGCCAACTGCAAGGCTTCCCTGATGCACTATGGTGTGGGAAACAGGTGTCACGTGGAGCTCCTGGCCAGGATCTCCAGCATGGAAACCCCAGAGCTGGGCAGCTCGGGTCAGGGTGGTGCTGAAACCCTGAGCCAAGGCAGCCCTCCCATGAGCTGCAGGAACCACAGCACAGTGCTCACACCAACGCCCCACAGCCAGGGCCCTACAGGGGATTTAGGGACAAAAGCTCAAAGGCAAAGGTACGGAATGAGCAGTCTAGAGAAGGGCTAGATGGGCACATGGAGGCCATCCCTGCTGAATTCCTGAGAGATCATTCCAGCTGTACCCACAGCCCACCAGACTGGGAACAAGCTGCTGCTGTGTGCACTGATCTCTCACCTGCCATTACCCACCTCAACAAACAGGAAACTGTCTGCAAGCTCATTAATCCATTTTCCCAAGCCTTGTTGTATTACATGAATGCTTTCACAAAGTAACTACCAACTTCACATCTCTCCTTCCTAATTTGAGATGTTCTGGTCCTCCAGAGGTTTTATTACTTTTATATTTTATTTTATTAGGTTCTTTTAAATAGCTTTTCTGAAAGTGCAGAATTCAAGCTGCTGTTATCAGCTGAACAAAACTTTCACTTTTAAAGCTGGTAGCTGCAGCTTTTTCTTCTACAAAAAGTTAATATACACAAAACATGATGACTTTTCCTCTTATTTTCCAATCAAAAAACTGCTGAGAAAAGCTCAGCAGAAATTACACACTCAGGTTTGGGAAGCATGATGATATAACAGAACCATACACATTCTCTGAAGGACAGGGACATTTTCTGTCAGCCAGCCACCCAACCATTTTATCATGCTTTGGATCATTTTTCTGGGCACAGTTGTAGCTTCTTACCACTGCACTGCCATTGTGATTTACATCCATAAAAACTGGCAGTAGCTACAAAAAGCCACAACAAAAAGCAGCAACTGAATCTCTAGCTGGAAGGCACCATTTGCAACAGCTGTAACAACATCTAACTGGTAAAAACTTAAAAGAAATATGAAAATTTAGATTTAATCAAAGAAATAGATTAAAGAAAGATCAGCAACATGAAGGAGGGATACAGGAGAGAACAACAGCTGAGGAAAATGACAGGCACAATTCACACAGAATTGTTACTTTTAAAACAGAGTTATTATAGAACAGTGTTGTCCTGCATTACCTCATTTTCAGAGTACGTGTCATCATCCACCTCCATCAAAAATATGATCCCTTTTGGATGCCAACAAATATGTATGAAATTAAACCATCTCAGGACAAGAAATTACATAGGATTATGAAAAATGAGGCAATGGCATAACCTACATTCTAGTATCACACATTAGTCAAAGAATATTAACGCAGTTAAGTAGGAATGAAAATATTTTTAAAGAATCAACTTGTGTTTTATCAAAAGAATTCTGAAGCACAAATTCACAATTTTGACAAATGCTTCAAAGAATGAACAAGTCCTTGATATTAATCAGGCTATAGTTTGTTGTGAATCAAAGCAGCTCGAAAAATCCAGTATGTGTAAGAAGTGAATTGTATTGCTGTCCTGAAATGCCACACAAGGACAAGTGTATGGGAAAATTAGGAGGGATACAGAGGGGCAGATTTTAAAGGGGTGGTTTTTTAGTTATACTGAAATTAAAGATGGGGATTTATGACCTCTAACACACCACAGGAATCAGTACCACATCATCCAAAGGAGAAAAAAACCAAACAAACAAACAACAGCCATCACTAACATCTTACATATTGTCTTTGGTTGTTTAATATCAAGAAATACTTTTTACAGCATATGTGGAAACTATTCCTTTGAAATTCATTCTGTGTCAATACCTTCCCTATGGCCTCTCTGGTAAACCAGAGGACAGGCTTCACCTTCTCTGAATAGTTTGTTTTTTTCTACATTTTTATCATCTCTCTCTTCAAAACTCCAATTTCTTCCATTTACAGGCTTTTGTACCAAAATTTAACTAGAACAGACTTTACATTGTATAGTGAAGGTATTTTTCTTGTATTATAAACTTAGAACTTACTAAAACAATTTTTCACAAGATACTATTGAACTTACAGCAGGATTTAGAGACAGGAATAATGAACATTTGCAATAATAATAACTAAAACGAAAACCAACCCAAAACTCCTTAGGTTACATCAGCAAGGATTAAAAGTTTTCTCCCTCTAAGATTTTAAAATCACTGCTTTAAAAAGTCTTGTACCAGAAAGGAGTTTTCAAATCCCAGCTAGAGGTGCTCAGTAGTTGAGGAGAGGGGAATGGGAGGGGATGTTTAGGGTTTTCCCCTCATTCCCTTGCTCTCTGGCCAATTAAGCTCAAAATGCTTACCAGGTGTATGATCAATTTATGGAATGGAAAGTAGCATACACATTTAATGGTATTTCCATTGGACTATGTACAGCATCTCCAATGTCAGAATCAAAAGCATTCTGAGTAAAATCAGATAATAGTTATTAGGAAAAAGAAACCAACAGAAAGGTTATTAATACACCTTTAAAAAATGTAACACAAAAATAATTAACCACTGCTTTCTTGGCATGTAAAAGTTCTATACAAATTTTAAAAATTTTATTTGCAGGTACTAACCTCTTCAAAAGCTCACTCTGTATTTACACTAATTCTTTTAACAAGTTTATCTCAAATTAAAGCATATTTAAAACAATCATGATTGCATTAACTTTTCTGCTTTAAATTATTACCCAATTAGTGCTTTATTCACATTTTAAAAACTTGTACAATTTATTACAAATATAAAACAGTGCAGTTTTTCATACATTATCCCAACTCTGAGACAAACACTTAAAAGACATGGAAAAAGATTTTGATTTCTATAAACATAACATTTGCATTACTCATACCCCTTTCTTCACTGTCCTCCCATAACCCCAATTTAAAAAGATCAAACATACAACATACTGTAGGTTTATTTTTATTCAAAAAGTTACTGTCTCAAGACATAAATACAAATCAGAAAACAGTACAATTAGGACAATAGAATGTGGAGGACAACAGGTTAAGGTAAATATATAAAACATTTTTAGCTGGTTGAAAACAAAGCTGTAAGAACTGCTTTCACAAAGAAACACTCCTTCAAGAGTAAGAAAAATCAACTTAAGTTTAAAATCATATATACAGTCCTCTCAGCAGTTCTATTAAATGCAGTGGTGTGGAAAACAATATAGGCAGTACTTTTAGACATGAGAGTATTTATTTATGTAAAATGAGTTAGGCAGATCTAGTTTTCATTTTGTTGTTACCCCATGACCTAGTAAAATAATTATATTTTATCATGATCCTTTAGATAATCTATGGTTTTTGGCTACCACAGCCGAATGTTTAATTTCTGAGTCTAAAAACAGGAAGCCTTTTTGTATTCACCCATTTGGGGAGATTCTTGTATTGCAAGCGTATTAAGGCATGGAATGATTAAAATAATATACCTCGAGAACTGAGAGACAACTGACAAAAAATATACATATGTAATATAAGTTAATATTTCCTTTAAAATGATGTCTAGCTGCCTAAGCCTTGCAAAATGAGTCAATGTCAAAATGGCATAGATCCACTTTCTGTTTTAGACCAAATTTAATTTATTTGTGAATGGACACAAAATGAAATTTAAAGCTTAGCTTTCAAAGAATATTATGGGTTGTTTATGAGTTTCTATTATCCAATCTAATTTACATATAGAGGAAATGTACTGTAACCTGTTAGAAGTATCTTTAACCTGAAGACTGCTTGCAAAGACAGATAGATAAAACAATATAAAATACAAATTTAAAAATCATTTTTAAAGCATGAATTCTCATGCTCTTCTATTTTTAAACATTGTTAAACTTTCAATATATTTCTGAAACCTCATAATTTTAAGTTGGAATTTAAAAGTAAGAAAAAACTAAACAAACTGCGCAATTATAAAATCAGCACCAATTTATATATATATATAATTTTATTTAAAATTTAGATCCCTATTCCCACACTCTAATAAGCTGTATAATTTTTGTTTAGAATTTTTCTGCAAACATACTACAATAAGCTTCTTTTATTTGGAGACAAAATACAGTGGCACTACTGGAAGGAATTTCACAACATTACATTTTTCTTAAAGGACAAGCAAACTTTCAGGGTTGGTAATGGGCAAGCAAGAGTGAAATCTGTTACGTTCTGGTAGCTTATAGCTTATGGACCTTTCTGAGAAGGCTAACATGAAGCTTTTGGAATAAAAAGTGTGTTTTAGATTAAAAAGCTGTTAAAATTCTGCTTTATGTATTTTTTTCCATGATTAATTGATACAAACCTTCTGTTGCTGAAGTTTGCATTTAATTAAAAATACTGACAACTCTTCTGGTTCGTTCTACACTGTGAGAAAACCAATCCATCTACGATTACAGCTCATGGACGTGAACAGCAATCCAGCAGAGCTCATGATTATTTAGTATAGCCAGCAAATGTATAGAGAGGGGCTCAAATCTGTACCAAACACCTCTCAGACTGTTAAGATTAAAACTCAGAGGGAATACTTCTTATGATCCAGAAAGAAACTGATAGCACATAAATAAAATATTGAATTTTTTCCCAACAAAAAGTGTAGCTTATCCTCAAATTGTTTACTTGTCCTTTACATTTCTTTTTTCTTTCAGGCAAACAAAACTGCCCCTTCAATGCACTTGATCTTGAAAGCATGTCATTCTCCTTAGAGAAAAATCTGTTCAGAATTTCACTGTATCTACCACAATTTTGTATTGAAAAACTTCCTCTTCCACTTAGAAAATGACTTCACCACTGATTTATTTGCTGCTCTGGTATTAAAACATTGACACCCCAAGAACCTAAAAAAAAAGTTAGAAATGGTGTCAATTTGTAGTCTAATACACATTTAACAAATAACAAAGCAATTAGTATATAATTTAAGACACTTCAAGATATGTTAAGGCATTATTAAGTTTATTTTTCTTCCAAACCAGATTAACCACACTTCTGATTTAGATAATAATATGAAATGGGCTCCTCATTCATCAGAAATATTTTTCTCACACTTGAAATTAACTAGATCCAGTAGGAATAAAACCTGTGTTTTAAGTGTTTTAGGTAATAATTTCAAAAGAATTTTTAGTTAGGTGCCTAACTCAGACTTCTTTGACATTCTATCGGCACTAACCTGAAATCAAATGTGTTATTACCAGCTACTAAACCTGGGACAAAACACTCCAAACACTGGCTGCTGCTGTGTCTGTGATCACAGAAACCACAGGCCATCCCACATCAGCCAACCAGGACACAAATTTAACATTTCCTAGGAAATGTATTCACTCTGTCAGGAAGACAGTGAAAACCAAACTATCATCAGGTAAAATCAAACAACTGTACTTCAGGAGATTGTGTAACTAGGGAAAGGAAAAGTTTCCTGAAACAAACAATCAGCTTCCACTTCCCAGGTGACAACAAGCCATACAGCTTTCTATGTCAATGGAAGTATGTATGACCACTGATGTGCCAAAAAAACCCCAGGAGATCCAGATTTTGAGACTGTCCTAGCTTTTGTAAGGCTTTAAAAAATCAGCAAGAGCCAAAACAGACCAAGTTTTCATGAACCTTAACACTGCTGTTCATATTTATCTGTTTAGAAACAAATTTTTACTGTTCTTTGAATTAAATTCACTTTGGGTGCCTCCTACAACAGAGCACACAGACAGAACTGCCTCTGGTGCCAGCAATAACTGGGCACATCCGACTAGAGGTCTAGTCATAAGCCATGTGCATCTGAATAAATTAAACAGCTTTATTATGTCTACACCTATTAAAAACATGTGCAAAGCTCCAAGAATAAGGGACCCCTGAAATAACTTATATGAATAAAGCAAGTTAACTTTATTCTGAGAACTCCTGCATTTATGCAATGATTATTTGACACGGAACGCTGCCTGCCAGGCCGGGCTCTGGCTGCCGCGATTCCCGGGCCCGTCTCCCGCCCGGCCCCGCCCGCGCTGCGCTGCGCTGCCGGCGGCTGCCCCCGCGCGGCCGCTCCCGCGCACTGCGCCCGTCAGGAACCTCGACCTGCCAGAGCGGCCCCAGCCAGGGAGAGCTGCAAAGCTAAAAGGGTGCTCGAACCAGTTAAATGCAACCGGGAGAATGCCAAGGTTTCAGCATTGTCAGACTAAAAAGTGACTGGTACTTCACAGATCAGTCCAGGAAAAATCGAGAAGAGGAGGGCAAGAACTATTGTAAAACAGAATGTCAGAGAACAGGCGAGAGATTTTCTTGGTGTTAATTCAGGAAAAGAACACACAACAGCCAGACGCACAACCTAACTGATTCATTATTACTAAAGCAAAGCCCTACTGGTACAAAATATATGGATTTGCAGTTATAACAGTATTTCGGACTTCTTTCTCCCATGAACAAGAACAGGTTCACGCTGCAACAATACTGTAAAAAAATACATAACCATCTTCCAAATTCCACCAAGCTGTCCAAGATTCCCAGGAAGCCTTGTTGTACTGTCCTCTGCTGGCTTGTTGCAGCTTGTTATTTCCAGTGCAATTTTGTACCAGCTACCCAAGGTCAAAAATGGCTGCATACTTTACAAGTGGTTCAAGACAGAAGGAATCCCTCATGCAGATTTTTAAAAGAGAATAGAGACTGCAGATTTATCAAGTCGGATAAAAGGGCAACTGCAAGCAGAAACTACAGACTTCGGATGTTTTGGACCTAAAACTTTATATGGAAAGAAAAAATACCTCTCATCTCTATAAACAGATATCTGTATTATCTCTTATTTTCTCAATTATCTTACTTATGCACAAAAGTAAATATGCCAATCAAAAAAAAAAAAACACAAAATGCAAACCATCTAATGCTGACATTTGGTAATGACATCAGAGTCACTGAACTAAGCTCAGCATAACAGGAAACTTGCCTTTAATACTGTGTATGCACATTTCTTCATTTTCTAATGCTCTGCTATCAGCCTCTGCTAGAGTCTTTTCCATAACAAATGTGTTTCCTGCTCAGAATCATAGGCTTTTAACTTTTACATAGCTATATATAGCTATAAGGAACAAAAATCCCATAAAATTGCAAGAAACACTGACTATCCTAGAATGTATGGAGCTGAATTACTGTACCAGTCTGTCAAAATAAGCTAACAGTGACAACCTGATGATTGCATTCTTTCCATTTAAAATCTGCAGTAAAGAGAGTATGGCAACCTTAAGACTGATTTCCACTACTTTCCCCTTATGTAAGTTAACCTACCGATTCATCCATGATTGAAGCAGGGTCAAAGAAATCTGGTTTTAGTTCCGTTCGTTCTCTCCTGTTCTTTGACGGTGGCTTTAGAAAGCAAACAAACAAACAGGTTAAGTGCAATTTCACCAGAAAAACAGAGGTTTTACACTGTAGTCAGTGAAGCTGAACTCTCAAGGGGTAAGAATTCACAAGGGATAAATGTTATTAGTTATGGCAGGAAGCGTTGTTGTTTTTTGTATGGCAGTTGGAGCAGATGGCTCTTGTATACAGACAACAGCACAGCCCTTTAGCAATGCAGAAAGGAACCAGAATGATTTTGTTTTATAAAAAGAAGAATTTAATTCAAATATCCTACTTTAAAAGTGAAATGACAAATCCCAAGACCACTAAAAGAGAAGTAAATTTCTTACTAGGTCTATGTCCATGGTGTCAAAATCCATGCCTTCATTAAGATCTTCAATCCGCCCTTCTGATGACATCATCACATCTTCAACAATTGGCTCTTCATCATCTTCCATTAGACTTGTGCCACGTCGACTGAAACGAAAAGCAATACTGTTTAGCACTAAATCAAGTTACCTTCTATCTATTTAAAAAGCTAATGCTCAGTAAGGGACTCTCAACAAATGATAATTCCATTAGATAAAGCAGAAATGAAGTAATGAAATGAATGCACAACTACTACTAAAGAAAGCTGGTATTTAACCAGAAAATACTAAGAGAGCGTGGGAGAATGCCCAAGAAAGGTCAGTTTAGACAACTGTGGTACGTTGCAAAATGGGTATTCTGAGAAGGTGTGAGAACTGGTAAGCAGATCTACTCCATATCTAATTTACACTCAAGTGAGAAAGAACTAAAGTTTTGGCACTTAAAGAAAAATTGTTTCTGCCTTATGATAAGGCCAGGAAGAATGCCTTTGAAATAAAGTAGATGTATACAACCACGACAAATACTCCCACACAGTCCTTCATCCTCTCTCCTCATAAATTCTACATGAAACATCAGATCTTATGAGAAAACTAAGGAGTCATTCTAATTATACTAATTGGTGTCACTGTATTAAAAAAAAGCCACCCATGAAACTATGCTGCATGAAGTACTGGAAATAATCAAAAGTAGGGGAAAGACATAAAGCTCCTCAATACATGAGCCCCTCAATACATGAGCCCTCAACAACGCTCTCAACCATGCCCATGGTTTTTGTCTGAAATGTGTACTTTCTTTCTGTAGAACCACACTGTCCTAAAGAATGCAGAGAACTTTTAAACTTAGAAGATGTGTTCTTCTTGAAAGATACAGGCGTTACCACTGCAATTACAAACCCTCCCCTCCCTGACCCACTGAAGGAGCATCCCACTCCACTCACATGGCGTGTTGCAAGTTGCTTCTCAGCTTGACGTAGTTCATCGCTGCCCTCTCCTGTTGTTGTCGCGCGGCTTCTTCCTGTTGCCTTTGAGCCAACATCCACGTTACTTGCGTGCTTAAAAAGACCATTATTCTATTTTAAACATGTACTGGTTTTGTGTATGGACACTAACACAAGCAGACCTACTGGTGTACGTACTTGTAGTCGAGCGGCGGTTGGTGGTGCTCGGGCTGCATAGGATAGACACCCATGTAGTTCTCGTCGGGTCGCAATCTCTTGGGCTCCCTCATTATCGTGGAGGTGAGCTGAGGTGTCTGCATCATGACTGGTGTGTGCATTGACTGCTCCCTGTTCAGCCACATACTGTCACTACTGCTGCTTTCTTCAGCTGGAAGCAAACACAGGAAGAACACCCATGAAGTTTTTTTTCAAACTAGTTAAAAGGGAATGCTGAAACACAAACTGAATGCGTGATACAGAGAATCAATTGCTTTACTTTTTGCCATAAAGTCTTACATGTGCCTCAAAGGGCCTGGATTTATAATCACTGGCTGGAGCATCTCTATACTTTCCTATTGTATGACTCAACACTGTGTAGTGCCCTTATCTTCTTTTGTGAATCAAATGAATACTTTTCCCATTAAGACACACACATGATCAGAGGCTACCTGTTCTGAAAAAATACATAAAGGCATACCAATATAGCCACACTAAAAAAATATGGAACAATATGTTCAGTTTATATGAATATCTATTCTAGAAAATTTTAAGATGAGAGAAGTTCTACCTTCGGGTACTTTCCGCTTGCCTGTTGCTGGCTTTGTCTTCTTATTTCTTACTGTAGATCCTCGACTACTGATTCCACTGATCACTGACATGGTATCATCATCCCCACCGGCTAACAAAGAGTTTCGGTAGGACATGAGAGGAAGCCACACATCTTCTCTTCGTAGAGACATCTGAAAGGTCATGAACTTCTCCAAGTAAACATACCTTTAAATGAAATGAGAAATATAGAGATACAAAAATCTGTAACAAAATGTTACCATGTCAAGATAAGTAGCTACTGAAATTATCAGCCCATGTTCCTCATCTAGTTAACACAAAGTCCTGACAACAGCAAATCTGGAACACAATTTCTGTTTATCCACCATAAAATGAAAAATAATGATGATAAATACAATTTACCTTCTGTGAGTACACTTGACTACATTAGTGTGAACTTACCTTCATGTGTCAAAGATTCCACTTTAGATGAATACAATACACAAACATTTATTCTGATGAATGTCTTTTGTGCTTATCATTAAAAATACTACAAATATTAAAATACTTACACTGTTCTTTTGTCTTGTCTGAGAAGTTTCGAGGAGAACTCACTGAGAATATCGAGAAATGCCAAATTTAATGGTGGGTGGCTCTCACCTTGTGGATTAGGCTCCTTAAAAGCAAATTCTATGCCATCCCTAAGAAGAAATAAAAAATTACATCAGAAAAAGAACAAACAGAAGTTCAGAGCACTGTGAGCTACCAAAATCACACCCCTTTCCTTTATGTCAAGAAAGCAATAATTCCATGTTTCCATATTCCAGCAAGAAAGTGAACACTAGTTATTACTTGAACCTAGACACACTTTCTGTCATGGAATTTCTACCTTGCATTGCAGGTTTTCTGCATGAAGCCAACATGACCACCACTGACAATGAAGTGGATCTGTTCTTACTGTTATTGACAAGACATTCAAAAGGCTTTTTCATTATAGCATTGACACTGCTATCATTTACACGCTTATACAAAGAAGCTGGAGAACACCAACAACATTAAACATTTAGGTTTCACTCAGAGACAAAACTGCAGTCATCCCCTAATTAATATATGGGCTAAATCATCTCTAGGGTGGATGCACTTAGTATTAACAAACTCATTTTCAAAGACTAAGGAGATAATCTTATGTTAGTCAAGAAGTGTTTACAAAAATGGAAGTAATACAAAGCACACAATTACTTGTGTAACATAGCAATAGCTTCTCTTGTTTTCAACTGATCCAATCCAAATGTTAAAGCAAAACGTCGAGCAAGTTCCTTTATGCCACTGAATGTTGGTGATGATCTGTCAAAATTATAACCATTTTCTTGAATCATTTCATTGAAGAGCTGCATGGAATAAAAAGGGAATTTTTTTTTGTATTAAAAGATTATGTCAAAGTTTGGAGCAATACACAGAGAAGTTTCAGTTTAAGAGTATGTTTCACAGCTTTTTCCCCCCCACTCCTAATCTGACAACACCAAGAGACAAACATGGACATTTTGGACAGCAAGGTCAGGGCTAGTCTGGAAGAATCTACACCCCAGAGATAAACTTTGAAATGCGCTGATCAAGCGCTCAAACTGCAGACATAGTGGATGACAGATTTCAGTGCTTCACTAAATCAAGGTGTTCTAAATTCAAGAATACAAAAAATTAGTAGGATTCCCTAATTACATACACCAACACAGAAGAAATAAATTGGGGTGATCGTCACCTGATCTTTCCTAAAATACTTTGTCAAACTACTAGTTCCCAATTTTTTTTTGTTGTTCTTCTCAAAATACAAGTATAAAGAAGAAACTCCAAAATGGAAACGTATTCAGGGAAATTGCCAAAGACACCAGAAATTCTGTCACTGATTATGAGATTTTTAAGTACTTATCAATAGTTGTCAAAGCCAAATACTCTGAACTTCAGTCTTGTCTTTTCTTTGATCAATCCTTTCTCAATCCTACTGAATTCAACTACAATTCACTTCAGTAATATTTTTTGAAATTTTGTCTAACACACCCTTTACTCTTTTGTATTACAAAAAATAAAACAAAGAGTCTTTAGTTACATATTTTACACTGCAGTTCTACCAGCTACTTAAGAGTCATGCTGCCATCAAAACGAAAGGCCTCATTCTCCCTTGTTTTGGCAATATCCATACTGCTAAACCAGTCCTTAATTTAAAAAGGACTATTTCCATCTGGCCTTCACCAGGCTCAATATCCAGATCCACAGTCACTATGTAGCTCTATAACCTTTAGTCAAAAACCAGGGATAGAGAAAATATATTTGGGTAGATTTTCCTTTCATGGACAGCAGTAATATATGTTGGATTAGTGTTCTGGAGATATATATCTCTACTGTTCTGAGCCTGTGAATAAAATCCATGCAGATGGTTTATGTGAGCAGATGCATCAAATGCTAACTTTAACTGAATTCATCAGGTGTCCACACAAACAAACTTTACTGAAGAGAGCATTAAGTTTTATTGTCAAATGTGTGAAGTCTCTACTAAACATTAGGAAACTACTAAAACTTCAAATTAATCGTCAGAATAGTTTAAAAAACCCAAAACCTAAACAAAACCCCCACAAAAAAAACCCCAACCCCCTACCACACAGGCAGGAAGCATTTATCTGCTCATAAACATGTAAACTGGACATATTACAACATATATCTGAATACTTTACTTAAACTATGATTTTAGAGTTGTGAAGGTTTCATAGAGTTACATTCATTTTGTACTTATTGACCTCTCCTACATTTTTTGTGGTACAATATTTGTTAAGTATAGGAAGACTTCTTCCAGTTTTTCACACAGTTGCAGAGAATGTGTTTCAATTTAGACCTACTTATCCCTAGTGCCCATAAAAATTTCATCATCAATATCTCAAACTAGTTACTAAACAACAGGACATCATCTACAGTATGGAATTTCATGCATAAAAGTACTGTAAACTCTTACCTGCTGCAAACTAAGAATAAGTGTTTTAGCACACTGGATTTTGTCTATCTGTCTTGTTTTACTCATTGTTTCTTTAATAATATCACCATAGTCATTGTAATACTAGGAAAAACAAACAAAAAGGTTAACTGTCAATGTTAGTTGAAAACATTGCAACTACTGAATTCTTCTGAAAACAAAATCTAGGATATGCTCTTTTAAAAAGAAAAATCAAACATTACCTAAAGGAAAAAAACCCCAACATGTTCATGATTACCAAAATTACACCCTAAAACACCTCCAGAATAATAATTGGAAAAAAAAACTAAATGCAAAAAGAATAAACCCACTTTTCATTCTTGCAGTGAGTATTACTTTAGAGGCAGAATGACCTATTTATCTTCAAGGCCATGACATATTTGTTAACAGCACATGTTCACCCCTTCAGGGTACAAGATTAGAATCTAATCTTTTTACTAACTCCTGTAACTCTGGTGGGGAGTTTTATTTTCTCTGCTGAAAGGATGCACTTACAGACAGCATCACAGGCATAATTTGTCCAACAACGACAGCTGTCTGTTCAGTTTTTTAAGTATTTCAGGTTTAAGAAAGACCCAATTAGTTCTTTGGAGAATCAAAATATATGTAGGGCACTCAAGACAGATAAAAGCAGGCTGCCGAAATTGTAAGTTTTTAAGGTAATCACAAAGGAGCAAAGCTTTATCATGTTCACAAAATGAGAACTCATATTAGTGTGCAGCTGTGAATCCCATGAGCCAGGAGAGGTTTTTATATTTAAGTAAGATTGAAACAGATATATGGGGAGAGGGGACTCAAATTTTACTTCTCTTCTACAAAGTTTAAACTTAAATTATTGGATGAGACTAGACATTACGGAGTTGATCTTGGGAAGAACATCCTCAAAAGGCCTACTAAACTATTAAGTGAATTAAAAATACACCATCAATCAGAACAAGAAAATAAAACTAGTAAAAACAACATTAAAATAATTAGTTCCCCTCCTTGGTCCCTCCCACACACACAACACTGAACTGTAAATCTCATCTCAGTAATTTTTCTCCCTACATACAAAAACGGTACTAGAACTCTGGAGTACCGAATTCTTCACATTTTGAACCAGATATCTTGTAAGGTAAAAAACAAGTAATAGTTAAAAATCCCACAACTACTGTATTTTAGTAGTTTTATGAAGTACCACTACTAAGCTTCAAATTTACCTTCATGTATTGCTTGAAAATGTCCGCGGCTGTGTTCATTTCCACCACAGTGTACACAATGAGCTTACAGAAAGCTGCAAGCAGGTTTCTTCTTTTGTGCAACGCTTCAATTTTGCTGGCTTCATCATCCTGCTGTCCATCTAGAAAGAGTTCAGAACAGGAATATTGTCAGGTTTAAAGACTCTATGTTTAAACATTTATATATAAAAGGGTTATGGGCTAGTGGTCATGATTCAGAAAATCAGATCTCAGTTCTGATGGCAATGTACTTCACTGTCCACTGACATGTCTGTTACCCTGATACAGAGATAAATATTTGAGCCTATTTAACCAAACCTTTATTGCAACTATCCTACATGTTCCCAATACAGAAAATCCTTTAATCAGCTGCTGACATTCAAAAGCCACACCTACCTCTGTGCACATGCACACCTCTCAATGACAAAACAAAATAAAAACAAAAAAACAACGAGGCAAACAAGAAAAAACCCAAAAACAAAATACCACCACCACGAAAACCCAGAAATGCACAAGGAAACAAAGATATTAGTTAGAAAACAAAAAATAAAAAGGAAATATAAGTTTTGTACAAACCCGCACTATTATTATCATCATCCTGATCAATGAAGACATGATCTAAAATAAAACTGAGTAGTTCAGATTGCAAGGAAGAATCAGGAGTGTAAACAAGTGGCTCCAACATGTCACGTCCTCCTGTCATAATCTGATGGCTGAAGATCATCAACACATCACACAGAATTGTGAAAGCCTGTTAAAAAGAAATCTTAATAAATACTTGCTTGGAAAGTGGATTTTGTTTAGAATAATGTATTTGCAATTGACAAAATACTCAAGATCTCAACAGTGTACACAGGCCACTGAAGCCCTATACAGATACAAAGGCCAACTAAAGTCAAAATGTGCATAGCTTCACACAGCAAGTTCCTGTATCAAGAAGGATCTCCAAATAAAAACACTGCACAGATGATGCCAAACTAAATGTGAAAATATTGCAAGACTAAAACATGAGAAGCCTGAAACTCCCAAATTCAACCTGATGGATACTCATTAGGTCACTAGAGAACTTTGTGGACTTTGACCATAGTACAATCTCCTTTTTAGTCTTTTCTTCAAATTGTTTCAATCATGCTTGTTTAACATACAGCAGCTGAGATTATTCAATCCCTTTAAATCCTAATGTCCAAAAATCTTAAGTGCAACCAACTTTTTCTTTTGCTGGCTAACTAGTACATCTGATATCAGATTTAAATGTCTGTACTCCACTGCTCCAGAAGGTTTAAATGTCTTTGTACAGACACAGAGACTGACGTTCTTCACACTAGCAGACCAAGGCAACAAGCTCCTCAGTGCTGCACCTTCTCTTTGGCTCTAATCTCCCGCGTACTCCATGAACAGGTCTGTTCTCTAACTCCTCAAAGTATTACTATTTCCTGGTCACAAAAAACACATGTGCTCCTCTGATGTCCCTTGTATCCTTTCAAGAAATTAGAGAAGGGAAGTGGGACCCACAGGAAGTGGAGCATTGTACCTATGTGACAGGTGCCCTGTGTAACTAGGCAGCTCCGGTTTCTAGAGTGTTCACCAGAGTCTGAGAGTCATACAGCCTTAGAGAGACCTACTCAGAGAGCTTCAGTAATTTTTTTAACTAGCACTTGCACACCCTACACCTTATGACTATTACACTAGATAGCTCTTTGACACAGAACATACCTATTAAGCTCCAGGAATATTCTTGTTCTAGCAAGAGTTTCAAAAGCTGCAATTGTGAGACTCAGTGGACCAGATTTTCCACTTTAACCAGGTTATTATTATCTTCAGCAGCAAAAAGGCTACTGGCTTCCTTTATCTTTAATTAAACTGTCTACCTAGAAGATAATCTGGTCCTTCCCCTGTAGAGGCATACTTCATTTTCTTTCATTTTAGCATTTTAAAGATTGTTAAAGGCATTTACTTAGAATTAATTCTGCTATCAGTAACCTGTGCTCTTCACTGGAACCTCAAAGTCCTATGAGTGTCCTAGCCAAAGAACTATTTGCCCACAGACTGAAGAGACTCAGCCCCTACAGCTTAATTTTTTATTTTTTTTTAACTCTGTTATCCTCAGAACTCAGGACAAGTGTTTCCCAATGTCTCTTCTTTTTGAAACAGAAGCAAAAACTAAGGACAATTCCCAAAACCTTCATGCCAGCATTTTGAAAAAGTCAGGACTTCTGTCTCCTCCTGCCTGAACTGTCATGAATTCCTCACTCAAGCTCAATATCTACATTTTTTATGTCTGAAACATTTAAGAACTTCCAGCTAAAAACTCTCCCCCCATAGGGCAACTGTATGAGGGACTAACTATAAAACTGCTCACATCTTTTCCAAGTAGTGTATCATTGCTGAGGCTTCCAAGCACTTGCTACAGCATCTCAGAACAACACTATTACCAACAGAGCAATTTGAGACTGTTCCTAAAGGTGACTCCAAAAATTTCCCATTTCCCAACAATAAACTCTCCTAGGTTACAGTGACTACTTTGTGCATGTATAAACACATACACATTCATCTTAAGTAGTCGTTTTTTATCATCTGATTTTGAGATGCCCAAATTCTTGGGACTCCGGAAAACTGAGGAATATATTGTGTTATGAAGCAACACAGAGAAAGAAGAGAAGCTGCACATGCATACATTCAAAGACAAAACAAAAAAAAACCCTTTTAAATAAACTGCCATCCTTAGCCAGTTTTGAGGCTATGAATCCACAGCTCCACAGGAGATGTGGGTCATTAGCACATGGTAAGCAAGAGGTTTGAAATGGAACTCTCACTCAGCTTATACCCAGAGGCTTCTACAGAGCACCTGCAGAGTCATTACTTAAAGTAACAAAAAGCTCCTTTGCATAAAACATTATGCTGCCTAAAATTACTCAAAAGAATCAAGTTTAAATTGATTCTGAAATCCTATGTACATGAGGAGGACAAGCGCACAAGTACCATGGGCACTGACACTCAAAGGGCAGCCTGAACAGCCAGGACATCACGTTCCCACACAAGTGCCAAAAATATTACCAAGAGGAACTTTTCAGCTGTGTTAAAAGTACAGTATTACAAGACTCCAAGTAACAACAGCCACTAACCTGTTCCTTAACAGCAGTATTTACATTGGTCAGGTAGTGTTGACAGATTTGACAGAACACTCTCATCTGCTTCTTTAGACGTAGAAGATCCTCCTTTGAAGAGAATGATTTCATGTAACAGTTTTACTTTTTCAATTTTATAGTCCCATACAGTGCATTCACTTTCACAGAGCATTCCACCACAGACCTTAGTGGTAACACTCAAGTCCACTACATTATTCTAAAAAATCACCATTACAAATAAAATTAGCAAGTAGCAATTTCCTTAATTTTGTCATTCTGTGTAGCACAGAAGAGATGGCAGTTGGGATGAAAATCATATTATTTTATAAAAAAAGTAGTAACTAAAGAACCTGTTATGTAGGAGCAGAAAATAATCTCAATAAGGGACCACTTTTCCATTAAGTTCTTTTCATTCCTGCTGAAAGTATTACAAATTACATTTTGCTGCAAAACAGCTAGGTTAATCTTCATTTCTAAACTAACTTGTCAGTATTTAGCTCATCTTCTGCCATTAGGCTTGTGATAAATCTTGAATCACAGTTACAAAAACCTCAAGACTGCTGTTTACCCTTTAAGGAATAAGGTAACAAAACCTCCAAATCCTTCACACACCTACGCCGCCTCTCAACAATCTGTGCAGCCACTTCTTATCAGGTATTTGGGGTTGGAAATGTTAAAAGCCATTAAAAACACAGATGGGTAAACTAACCAGCCAGTGGTGAAGTTCATATTCATCTCTAACACCTTCAGACTATAATTACTCACTGGACTAAAGAAGTCTCAACAGATAGGGGAAAACCACAGTAATCTGATACAGGTGTTCTCTGTTATAAGATCATTAGTATGAGTTACACAGCATGATTTTCCACTCCTGCATCTACCAGAAGCTCAAACTACAACATCCTAAAATAAAATTTAAAAAAATTAAAGGAAAAATGTATGTATCCTCACATTAAAATGAGAGTATTGTAATAATGGATTATTAATTACTCATACACTATTAATGTCATGAGTTCTCTTTGTTTTCTCCCTAGTAAATTGTGACAGTCATATACAACTTTTTTTTTTTTCCTGTATTAATTACAGGCATGATAATCAAAGTGTTTGAAAAACCTGAAGAATTTACTTGTCTCCCCTCTGACATAAAGAAAGGTGTGTTAACAGTAACTCCAATAATGAAGTGCAACTCCAGCACAGATTTCCAGTAAAAAAGCACTCTTCTTACAGGAACTGCAGAAAAAGTATGTTTGATTACAGGGATTACATTTTTTAATTTTAGATAGAGAAATCATTAAAATGTTTCAGCACTTACAAATTCCATTCTAAACAAGCTAGGCCTTTTCAAAAAAGCCTTTTTTTGTTTGGCAGTTCACACAGTGAACCACCTAATCAACCTCTTCAAGCAATGCTTGATACAGGAAACCTTAATCCTTTCTCTAAGATTTTTCAAGAAGTGAAATTAGAAAGATGACACTTGCCAGAGCTTTGCCCTTCAAGATTACTATACTTAGAACCAGAACAGGGCCTCTCATCATTCCCTGAAAAAATCTGAAATTTAACTTAATCTTCACATCTCTATTTAACAATAGATTTAAGACTGATTAAAGATAAAGTAGGATTGTGACACACTGAGCAATAAGAATACTATGATAGTGTAAAAATTCTTAGATCTCACCAACTTGCCACTGATACTACAAGGTTTCTAAATAAATCCAAATCAACTACCTCAGAGTAGTAAGATTAACTATTCTGTGTTTGGTAACTTCCATTCTACCCCTTCTTGGCATTGCTACTGTGGCTGACAGGTATCATGTTTATTTACTATTATTTTAAAATTCAGTCAAATTAAACATAATACTGACATTTTAATAAAAACAATTAAAGGAAGTACTAGGCTTGTAAAAGTAAAGAATGTGACTACTGAAACTATTAATTCAGAAGAACTTATTTAATAAGCAGGATTAGGTAGGTATCAATATAAAGAAAATTCCTAGTTTTAATTAATTCCATCACAGTTCTCACTTGCTGACACTGCAGCTATGTACAAATGTTTATTTACTAATACAACAGCAACAAGGCATACCTTTGTGGAACTGCTTTCAGTAACTTTTGCTAGCTGCCAAAGGATTACATAATGAGTACACTGCAGTGCATGAATAACAATCTGAAATCAAAAGGACAAAAAGCATTAGATGACAAAGTCCAATAAAAGACAACAAAAAAAGCTATTTGTTGTTGTGCCTAAAGAACACATTTTAACTACAGACCTGCTCTGGCATGTCTCCATTTTCAATGCCAGTTTTCAATAGCTTGTAGTTGCAGCCAAACAAGTCCCATCTTGATAGGTCATGAGCACTGGAAGCATTAGAAATGAAGCAATAAGTATTATTTAACTAATACTCTTCCTGCAATTTGAGGTTAACAACTACTAAAAGCTTAACTGGTCAAAAACAATTAATTAATTAATTACATTTTTAAAATTATGTTTAAAAAACCCAGCCACTGAATACCTCACCACCCAAACCAACACACACACAAAAAATTAAAAAAAATCCCAAAACAATACCATGAAGTTGCATTAAAAAGTAAGATGCATCATATTAAAAACAAACAATTTTCCCCACCACAAACTTTGACAGACATGTGCAGAAGCCTACTTACTTGTGAAAAGCAGTGATTCTCTTCAGTGTTGACAAGACTTGATATGCATCATCTTCATCAGGTTCCTCCCCCTATTTAATAATCATACAGTGAGATATCTCAAGCAGTGCAGTCTCAGTGAACTGGGGAACTTAATAAAACGAAACACACACACACCCCCAAACTGGGGGCAGGAGAGGGTGCGGACCTGATTCTAAATTATTGATAAATTATTCATCATGTCACATATGCTTTCAAAAGAGAGAGAGACAGGGCAGCCAGCAGTTCACATCTAGAAATGGAGTCAATGATGTTCAATGTCTTTTCCAACCTCCACAATTCTAGGATTCTATAAAATAACGGCTGAGGGAGAGAGAGGAGGAGGGGGGCGGCAAGGAAGGAGAAGGGAGAAAAAAAGTAAAAAGCCTAGGCTAGTGAAATGCAATGTATAATGTAGGTGCTTCTATTTTCTCTGAAGAATCCAGCAGAGGCCACTGTCAGACAAAAGACACTGGACTAGACGGGCCACAGGTCAGTACTTCAGTCTTACTTTAATCACAGAAAAAAGTCTTTTGAGTGAGGTAAGGGAACTGGTTTGTTCTAATCTTCCCATAAGCTCTGACAAACTTGCATTTAGTGAAAAAAGAGTAAAAATCAAAGAGTCAAAAAAGTATTTGTACATAAGATAAACTATCTGAGGTCAAGAAACTGCTCCTTAGTCTAGCAGAGATAATGCAAATTTTACTATTCTGTAGTTGCACAATCTATCAAAGAACTAAGGATTTCAACACTTCCACCAGAGTATTTGCCTTTTTCCTTCAAGCCAACTTCTGACATCTCATTTCCTTGCTTTACCTCTCATTCTTTCTTTTTATCACAAAGGGAAACAAATGGGCACATTTCTTGTTTAGGATTTCTAGAATGGAGTTCTAGTTCAGGACAACAAGCAAGAGAAAAAAGGAGAGCCTGACAGACTACATGCATCTAGGAAATGTTAAGAATGAAGCTGTCAAAAAGACACTTCCTATGCTCCTCACCACAGATGAAAAGGAGAAACAAATTTTGTCTGAATGTCAGAGATCCCACATAGTGAAGTTAAATACTCCATCAGAAGATTCTCACTTCTGAGATCAACACAGTGTGGGAACAAAGTTATTTTTGATCTGCTAACTGCATCTGCTTGCATTCAGGAAGGGAGGGGGAGTGTTTTCTAGAGATTTTGATATTTAACAACAGCAACATGCAACCACAGGCAAGACTAGCAACAGTAGTACATCTGAGGAGAATCCTAGGGGAGTTACAATACTACAACTCTCAAACATGTAAGCCTCAAAAGCTAAGAGTAAAAAGTTTATGTATTTAATTGTTTATCTGAAACTTATCTCGAATTCCCAAAGGACTCTTGTCAAAAGGAGACCAAAATTAAAGACTCACTAGAAGAACAGTCTGTGTTCACACTATCACAGCAGTGACACTGTTGTATTATTGCACTTGACTTAAGAGTTTTGAAAACCAGAGGGAAGCTCCCATCCCTAGCTCTGACTTGCAGAGAAAGATAGAAAAACTACTGAAAATATTTACAAGGGCAGGAAAAGGTGATCTTGCACATTAAAATACCTCTTGCAGGAAGTCCTCAAGAAGTCGATTAAACTTGTCTGCCAATTCATCTATTAACTGACTTCTTGCAATGTCAACCCTGTTAAAAATTGTGAATTCTTCATTACAGAGAGCATGGTAGGTTTTTGAACAGGCTTCCAAAACATCTATATCTGTGTGCTTCTCCACAATATCCCGAATTTGTCGCAGTAAGGCATCCAAATGCTACAAGGAAGACAAGCCAAAGAAAAAAAGATGTATTCGTATCTATATATACACACGCAAATATACACACGCATTTTTAATAAACCTTAAAGAATTTTAAAAGATAAATTCTGTTTATTACTTTTGTAACTATGATACAGAACACAAACACCTTCTAGAAAATCAGTGAAGCTTCTGAGAAATTAAGTCTATTTATCAAAAATTAAGTTGGAGCTTGTCAAAGACCAAATCACAGAAGTGATTAAAAATTTGCTATTGTTGGTATGGTCTTATCAAACACTTGAATTTGCAGTGACAACTGAACAACACAGAAGTATTTACCTCCCACTCACACAAACATGTATGCATGTTTATGTGTGCCTTAAAAGCTGTGCAATTGAAGTTCTAGTTTCATAACACTCAACTGTCCACCAACTAAAGCCAACTTCAGCTGTTCTTATATTCCTCCCCTCAACCTGAGATGCTCACTGCTGCTCGATCACTGCTGGCTGTGCTGTCATCTACACATTTCATCACTTTTTGACTCTAACGAGCTTTCCAGCTACTTCCTTCACAATGCAATAGCACATCTGACAATGAGACAGAGATGAGAACAGCTTTGACTTCATCATCCTAGCAGATAAAATGAGAGCAGTAACTGCATCATTTGTGATCTGGTATGCTTCCTCTTTTTCATGCAAAGATCGTGGTGGTTTTCTAGTTTCAGTGACAGAAAAAGAACTTACTGAGCTGTTTCTACAAGCTTTATCTGTCAGACAGCTATCACAAATATGACCATAACCCAGCAATAAACATTCTCAATTTAAGTTCATTTAACCGGAAGATTTTCTGTTAAAGCTGGCCAGACAGGCCTTAGAAGACTCATATTTTCAGTATCTCTAAGAAGAGCAGCCAGTCACAACGCTGAAATTGAAGTCACACTATCAGTAAGGGTTACAATAAATAAAATCTCCTTTACACAAAAAACCACTCCTAAAATGGTGATTGAAATTCCAGTGATGATGTCTAAATTCTGGGACTTTTCCTTTAATGTTTATGTGTGGATGTTACTGTACCTTTTCTAATCGCCCCGTTGTATAAATTTCCAAATCAAAGTACTGTGGCAACTGCAGCAAGTTGGTGACTTTTTCTGCATCTACAGAATACTGTAAAATTGGCAAGGAGGAAAGTTTAGTTGAAAAAGTCTTGGACGACACAATTCATTATAGAACAAGTAAATATAAACAAGGATTAGTAAGAAAAAATACCAAACTCGTGGCAAGCTGTATCGTTAATTACAGAAATATACTTGTAAACATTTCAACAATCATCCATCAGCAAAAAATGGAATTAAACCTACCTTTGCTAGCAACTGAGGAAGTGCCACCGCAAAAAGCTCAGTAATTTTTGTCCTGTCATCCAGCTGGGTTTTCTTTTCCTTTGCTGTCAGCACCTAAAACATTGGTATTGTGAGAATGTTACAGGTAAAAGTTCTGGTGCAAAGTTTCATTATCATTAATGAAATGATGATTAGGTATATGGACCTCTAAAATCACTGTAATGTGTCAATGTAAAGCAGCGGGAAAGTGTGCAATTAAAAAAAAAAATAAAAAGGAAAAAACAAACATTCAGCATTCAAAAATGCAATTAAAAGTCAGTCCTAACACTATTAAGATTATCTTGAAAACAGAAGTGATAACCTGGAACAAAAGGTTTACCTTTCCTGCAACAAAATACCATGACTGGAATGATAATGTAAGAATGGGAACCCCTTCAGCCTACAATTTTAAACAATATTTGCTCAATTAATTTGTCAATCCTATTTTCAAACAAGCTTTCAGCCTGCTCCTAAATGGGTTTTTTACCAAAATTTGCACCAGTATTGAGAGAAGACTGCTTAATGTCTCCACGAAAGAGGCTGTCTGAACTCCATACAACCACAGAAAAGAGAACTGGTGGACTGGCCTTCTTTCAAGACACTATGTGGTGTATTTTCCTGTCCCTCATTTTGCTCTTTCCCACTGAAAACAGTTTTAGCTTTTCCTAAACATTGATTCTAGTCCTCCCTTCAAACCAATACTGTTTTCAAAATCAATTTTTATTATTTTAATAGTACAAACAAATGCAGTAGTTTGAACAGTACTAAGCACGTGCCCAAGTCCAGAAAAAGCAAACCAGCCAGGGTAGTCAGATGTGGAGACCAAAGCTGAATCTCCCATCTCAGTCCCTTCAGCAGCAACAGCTTACAGTCTCCTCCTCCCTCCCACAGTGGCCCCACAGAGCCATTCCCACATTTCTAGATGAGCAGGTTTTTTGCTTCCTACCCTTTTCCCCGTTCCTCTTCCCACCGGAGGATGACATTCAGCCGCTTGCCGAATGGTACAAAGCATGATTTCAATCAGTGCGCTTTCCTGCCTGTCTGTTAAAGCTGAAATTTAAGAAACAGATGTTAACACACAACTTATTTTTCATTTTCCACAAGGATTGAGATATACTGGGTTTTTGTTTGGGTTTTAGGTTTTTTTCCAGCTTTTTTTGTTTAAGGCAAAAAGAGAGACATTTAGACCAACAGCTCAATTCCAGAGATGGGGGTGACAGAGGGGACAGAGAAAGTACCTTATGAAATGACACCAGAAAATACTGAAAAATTGAGGGAATATCTATCACTGGATGGGTCATAGGATGGGATGGAAAAAACACTACGTTTTGTAATTATTTTACCTGCTTTCTATTTTTCAGATGTCCATTTACTAGGACCTATGAATTACAGAATTATACCAGGGGTTTTGTTTGGGTCTACTGTCATCAAAGAAATTATGGTATTTTTCCATATGGCAGTTGTAACAATAAATTAACCAGTTTCACAAGCAGCTTAGTTTCTCTATGCCAAAAGTGCAGCCTGAACTTGTGGAACACCAAGGCAACACTGCATGCTAATTCCTTCTCTTTTCTTCTAACCATTGTTCTTGTGTAACACTTCCATACCAGGTGGTGATCTCTTTCTACACTTCCTCCTCACATTTCATAATTGGTATTAGTGACTTCTTATAGTCATGGAAAGACAGAAAATATATGTAAACATCTTTTTTCCCTTATTTCAAGCCTAACAAAAACTGCACAGCAATATAAACAAAGATCTACAAAATCTCTTACGTTCTTCTCCATTGAGAGGCTCCTCCAGCAGAAGACTGTTCATACATTCCCAGTCCTTCAAGAGGTCTGTTGCACAGTCCCACATGCTGTCCACAAGATAAGCAGCATGTTCATGCAACTAAAATAAGAACACATAAGTACTTTATCAGCAATGAAAATTATTACAGAACTATAATACAGAGTATTTCTCCCACTGGGCACCTGCCTGTGGCAAAAATAGAGAACAAGTTTTGCAAACTCTCTGGTTAATCAGAAGATTGTCTTCCTCAATTAACTTTAAAAGATGAATCCAGACCAACAGCTACAAGGAGTAGTGCTATAGGATCTGTTGGAACTTGGGGTATAGGTGGGTAGGCATTGTTGGGTTTTTTGCTTTTTTCTCTCTTCCCTTTTAGATCTATCAAATCACAATTTCTTTACACTTCTACATCATCATGTTTATCAGAGCAGCACTCACAGCCTATCTCAATACTGACAGAACCTTCAAATAAACACAACCATACAAAACAGTCTTTTGACCCCCGGGTTGCTCAAACAACAGGAAAACCAGGACAGATTCATGGTTATTAACCACTGAATGGGGGAAAAAACCAACAAAATTTAACTGACAAAAATTAGAACCACAACAACAACCAAACCCCCCCCCCCCCAATCATAAAAACAAGGACATCCCTGAAACTCAACTTACTTCACTTTCCAAAAAGAAAAACACTAATGTCTTCACAAGATTAGCATTTGGACTTTGTCTTCCCCTCCTTTTCAGTATTCCATCATCTTCAGCATCTCTGCGGCTGAAAAGCCTAAAAGAAAAATTAATTCTTGACAAATTTCTTCTTCACTGCCTTCACCATAGTCAATTCACATTAAGATACGGAGTTTTTACACACTAATACCTTGTTGCTTCGCTCCATATTTACTTTGAAAGGAAGTAATTTGGGACAAGTATCATTTGAACAATTTCATATATGCATTTTATATACGCTGAGTTGATATGCCACTGACTGTTTCCAGTGGGATGTACAATTATAACAAAATGCTCTACAAACATCACTGATTACTGCAGGTGCTTGAGGTCCTATGCTCCTCCTCAGCAAACAATATTTTCTGAACCTCCCTACAGGAGACTTCAAAGCAGCTAAGAAATATTGGAAGGAGGTCTGAAAAGTATTAACTGGAAACTCCATTTTGTTCTCCTACACACCTGAATGCTGTGTTTTTAGTGGATTTTTAAAATGAAAAATATTTTATGAAATGGTCACATGGGACAATGGGGAGGAGGCAGGCACAGGGGAGGAACTACAAATGGGAAAACACTCATGATGTAAGCCCAAGTTTTAGGCCCCAAACTACATAAGCATTTTAAGACGTTTCACAGGAAGAATGGGAAAGGAGAAGACATAAGAACATTTTTATTATATTCCCTGAAGGTACAAACTTTCAAAGTGCAGCCTTCCAAACTTCTATTTCCCATTCAGAAAAACTACAGCAGTTTAGAAAATACAGTAATGTTACATTTTCTCTTCTTTCTTAAGGCTACTTTATGATTTTTTTTTTCCTTTTCTTGGTTAAATCTAATAAGAATTATTGTATTAATGCACACAGATGCACAAAAATCTACAGGATCAAGAAGTTAACTGTAATTTCTCCATCTTACTTTTTATAAAGAAATTCCCCTGCGGCAACTGCTACTGGCCGATGAGCTGAATAAACCAGGTGGTAGACATTTTCACAGTCTTCTGCAGTCAGAACTTCTTCACTACTCCTAGGGGTAGGGATGGGAAGAAGGAAAGAAAGAAAGAAAGAAAAAACCAAAAAGGCTGAGTCAACAAAGTATGAGCTCTAATGAGGGAGATGGAATGAATGAGAACCTAAACCTTTTCCTTCAATTTATCATCCTAAAACTCCAGTCTTAGTTCCTAAGTCTTCCTGAACAAAATACACTGATGAAGTATGAGCTCTTGCTAGAAGGTTATGCTCAAGAGTTCAACTACTGTGCCATGTTCAATATATTCTGTGTTCTTCATTTCAAACACTCCATGATAGTTTTTAACTATGAGGCTGAATTCGAAGTCCCTAGCCCTTCACCTACTGAACTGTGGGAGATAAGTAGTAACACTGTTCTAGACAGATTACTTTTGGAATTCCATTTTCTTTGAGTGTAAGATGCATAGACATTTCTACAGCCTTCAGATTATCTGAAGTGTCATGCTGCTGGCCTCACCCATACAGCTAACACTTAAGTTTTGGTATTTGCTGTATGTCAGATAAGGAAATATATATGTACTTACTGTAAAACAAGAGTGAGTAATTTTATTGCTTGGACTGCAACATCATATTCTTTGTCAAGAGTCATAGACACAATTCTATCCTAAGAACACAAAAGAAAATATTTTTGAAGAGGAAAGAAATGTAATGCAACTTTTTAAAAGAATCATATGTACTCAAATTAAGAAGTAACACTAACCTTGAACCGACTGGTGAAGAGTTCCAATTTGGAATTAAGCTCCTTATTATAGTAAAGCCCTTGCAAAGCAGTTAGGCATTTGAGTCTTACTTCTCCTTGCTAAAATAAAATTAAGAACTGAATTAAAAGTCAAGTATAGGACACAAATGTGATCTTCATGTCATACAAGACAAGTTTTTTTTACAGTCAGAATTAATTCAAAAACAAAGATTAAATTCTGTCACAATACACTACCAATAATCATGTTAATGACATAAGAATATAACCCTGTTTGTAACAAAGCAATGAACGAAAACCAACAAAACCCCCCAAGGTCTTCCTGCAGTTACCATCTCCATAAATCAAAATACACCTGTTTCATTCTTTCTAAACACTCATGATATTTCTGTCATTGATGACCATCCCTTGTTCAGTCAAAATTACTAAGTAGATAACGAGAGAAATATTCCTGTTGAAATACAAGATCTGCTTCAGCAGAGAACATGCTCTAAGGTAAAGATGACCTCACCCCACTGCCAGAGGTTACTGGGTTTTTACACCAAGCCTGTGAACAGCACAACAAGACTGAGCATCCCTCATTTCTTTCACTTAAAATTCAACAGCTTGAGGTTTCCGATGCAAGAACTGAGGCAATGTGCTGACTCAACAATGAGTCAGGGAATATTTGTAAACTATATTGACTCCCCCAAGCAGAGAACAGTCTCTGGGTGGTAGCTGGTAAATAACAGCTTGAGGCACTAACCAGCACAAAAGGGGGCTTTCCCCATACTTTCTGCAGCTAGATGAGAATGCTAGAGTTTCGTAATTTGGCAAAACAGAGTACTGCCAGGCTATAGGGATGACATGCATTAATTTGAAGTAGTTAAGCACTATGAACTACAAGTTTGCATCAGCAACAAATAGAAAAGACCATTTGCCTACAAATAAGTTTCTTAAAAAAATCTATATGTACTCTCTAAAAACATTCAAATCTGGCTTATGTGCATTTTGCAATGCCAGTACTTCTGAGTGATAAGGAAAGCAGTGACCAATTCAAACAGCTAAGAGATCCAAACATAGTCTGGAAAGATCAATAACCAGAACCAAGGAGTTCTGCTTCTTGGTTCTGCTCCTTTTGCTCTGTGCAGTTTACCTTGTCATGCATAGTCCACCCCACATATTTTAAGTAGCTGTCATTGAGGAAGGCATCACTGTACATTTTCATCCATATTCCAATCTCCTCAATGCAGATGGCTCTTATTTCAGCAATTGCATCTCTGTGGAGAGAAGTGGGGCAGTAAGTTCAAAGAGATGAATAATTAGAAATAACCTGCCCCCAGATTCCAGAAGAAATTAATGATGCTACACATTACTTACTGAGAGAAACTTACCGATATCTATGCACAAAAACACCTTTAAATATTGCATTCATCATGTTTTCTATCTCATCCTGATTTTCTTGAAGCTGAAAGAATGTAGAGAGTACGTAAACAGTGAGCAGCATTTTTACAGTCAGATCAGATGGTGCTGATGCTAGGCAATCTAAATTAACATTTACAAGTGTGACTACTAAATCCTTTCACAGACCTGCTTCACAGTACAATATGCTATTATTTAAGAAATTTTATCTACCACAGCATACAAATTTTAGTAATTCTGATCACTGGGAAACTGTTTTTCAAGTGTAACAAAGACATCTTGCGTTTCTGAAAGGTCCTTTTTAATTAATTTGTAAGAAAACCTGATTTAATTTTCTAGTAACAGCGTTGCTTTTTTATGTATCTATGCATTACTCACACTAGGAGAAGTCCGGCACACACATCTAAAACAACTACATTGAATGGGTTGTTAAGAGATCAGTCTCAAACTGCAAGATCTTTGGGAGATGATCAGAAGGCAAACTTGTTAGTTTGTCTGAACAGTCAGGGAAAAAAAACCCTTAACAGGTAACACTACAAATGCTGAAGAGCAAAGGTGAGATGTTTCCTTTGATCATGAGGGAGTTATTCCTAATGCCTAAAAACCAAAAACCTAAAAGAAAATAAACATTACCACCACCACACAAAAAAAAAAAAAAAATCAAAAAACAAACCCACCAATTGCCCCAAAAGTAAAAACTAAAACCTGATTGAATTAGGGCTTTCAACAAGACAACATTGTCAGCAATGAATCAGCAAGTCTCTTTTACACAAAAGAAAGAAAACAGAAGTAGACTGCATTTGCAACTTTGATAGTGCTTTCTTTACATGAAAAAAGCTTTATCTAAAGCCTTTAAATACATTTTCTGCTGAGATCATTATTGACATTATAAAAGCAGCATTTTGCTCCAAGATCACGGAGATCTTCTCTAGAAGCCTAAACTTGTCAATGTGTGGCAATTTTTGTTACATATTTGAGCTCAATGTAGAAAACTCATCAAGAAATACAATAAAAATGTATCTATTACTGATTGCAGTCAGTCTCTCTCACTAACTTCACTGCAACACTACTATTTTTAAGACTCTACATTTACTTCTTTTTACAGAAAACCAGACAGTAAGAAGCACCTCGCGAAGTTTTTTAAGCATTAAACATGAACAACCTGAAGAGCGAGAGAGATGGATAACTACCAAAACCAATTACAGAACAAGACTCATTATTAGTGGCCATTTATGAACTTTTGTATTTATGAACATGTAGTTGCACTAACCTCCTTTCTCTTCTGTAGTAAGAGTTCCAGCCTATCATTAGCTCGTTTCCCAATGATTTTATTTCGTTCTGCTTCATACTGCCGCTGTGTATTGTCCATGTTAATACTTAGATTTAATGCCACATTCACTAAAGCAGTCATGAGTTTCATGGCTACAAAAACAAGTGAAAAGAATAAGGATTATTTAAAAGGTTACCTAACCTAAGAAAACAGAAGAAAAATCTTGACACCTCTTCTGGTCAACCCTTTCTGTATCTATGAAAATATATTTACAGTAATGTTTTGATACACAAACTTATGCAATGTTTTACCAAGCACTGCATCATTATTTATCAAGACAATAGACGCAATATTGCTATTCTGTTCTTTTTTGTAATTTCTTTAATGCTATAAGCATTACTTTTATTATACACACATTATTATTATTATTATTAAATTGAGATATAGGATCTGTTTCCTCCCCAAAATAAAAGTAGAATGTAAGATTTACAAACTCAGCCCAAGAAATACTAGAAGAATTGTTATCAGAGTCACTTAAACTGATACCATTCAGCCTTAAATATACAAGAGGTTTCTTTCTTCAAAAGGAAATGTCTTAGACAATTAACACCACCCTATCACACCAGTCTTTTCCCCTTAATTTTAAAAAGGTGCAGGTTTTTCAAAGATTCATTTATTAGCAGAAGCAGAGAGCACATTAGCCAACTACAAGCCAGAAAAAAGAAAACCAAAATACAAAACACACTTGCGTGGGATTTTTGTGTCCTTTTTAAAAGAGTTCAGACAAATACCCCTTTTTCCGAAACTAGAAGGTGATCAGTTGTGTACTTGCTTGCCTTGGGAGCGTCAGTAATAAGGCATAAAAGGGCTTGTACTGGCAGAGCAGACACAGAAAATTCTTGTGCATCTATCACCAGCATAAAGCTAATTGAGCAAGGCTTAAAGACATGCAGTTATACTGAAATATCACCTCACACTGTGATCTCCAAGATTAAAGAGCAAGTCTGAGTTAATCACAGATGCCAAAATTACCAGAAGTACTAGTAAATATGGATACAAGGGTTTTGCTGGCACTCTTTTCCATATAAAATACAATCTTCAACAATACAAACAGTAAAACTCAGACAAATACACAAAACCAACAGAATTGACTGCTGATGTGAACAAATGAAAACACATTTTATAAAAAAATATTTTGTTTGACAGAAACTAACATGCAACAGGGCAATTTCTGCAAGTGTTATTCAGGCACAACTCCAATTAAAAAAAAAAAAAACCCGAAGGTAATGATTTGCTATTTAAGACCTAGAATTTGTATTAAGTCATACAGTACAACAGTCAAAACTCATGATACAGCAGAATTGTCCTGAAATAAAAAGTTTTGTTCCTCTCTCATTAAGAAATGCTCTGGCTGGTGGAAGTCACACAGCAGCAGCACCATGTGTAGTGTGCTAATGTAAATCCAAGAGGGCTATCAAGGATACAGAAGGACTGACGTGACAGTTAGGACTGAAGCCAGCTGTGCATCAGCCAGGTCAAGCTAGCAATTATCACTTCCAGTATGGCAAAGGTAAGGTAAAATTAGGCTCAGTTTCACACTCAGCCTAATTTTACCTTATTCAAAGTAAAATTGTTACCATAACCTCACATAAGCTGACAGCCACACAATGCCATTCACAATCCTGCCTCAGTAATCAGTGCAAGTTTAGAACTCCCTTATCCAAGAAGCTCATCCTTTGTCCACACAAATACATGTTTCTTTGAAACACTTTATACTTAACTCATAAAGGATTTCTTCACAATTTAACTTATTGGGAAAAATTATGTGAAAAGGTCAATTACATAAAACATGAAGAAATTCAGAGACTGCATTACTGATGAAAAAATTATTTTAAATTATTTCTAATTCAAATACTGGAAATGTTACTTTACATAGCACCATGACCTCAATATGTAGCACAATTTGTAGTAAAAATTGCAGCCAACATAAACTACAACTTCTGTTTGACTTAATGCAGAGCATGAACAGGTTCAACTGCATTTGAGATTAAAAGACATCTACACCCTTATTTATGATCAAAGACAACCTAGTAGAATCAACTGAAAAAATTAATTCTATTAACTTTTCTACTAAAGGTTAACAAAAATTAAATACCAAAGAGCTAGAATGCTTTAAAATAGCGCTGTGTTTTTCAGTAACAAAAATCCAAGACAAAAAGCTGTCCCAAAGCAAGTTGCATAAGATGAAAACTGTATCACAAAATAAAACACAAGTTCAATGGTGAATATCAAGAAGTTCAAGCAGAGTAATTCTGACCCGTACAACACAAAACATTAAATGTAAGCAATACCCAAAAAATGCAATTCACTGACCTGCCAGCGTGCTAGTGTGCCGAAACGCTCTGACTTGTGAGTCTGACAGCCCCGTCAGCAGGGAAATGACAGTATCCATCATATACTCATCATATATGATGCTATACTGACATTGTCGGACGAGTACTCCAATGAACTCACAAAAACTGGATTTGAACTTTTTCCACTGGGGGCCAGCCATAGTTAGTGGATAATCTCCACTATCCTATTAAAACACAGAAAAGGAAACAGGAAACTCTTTCAAACACTTTAAAAGTTATTTCATTAAATAAAGATTAAGAAGAGATACGTGCAAGTTTAAAACAAAATCTCAGAGGCCTTAAAAATGATACATCAGAAGAATATGATTCCATAAATATCAATATACTTTGCAGCTGAGCCTTGTTATAACATGAAGACAATATTCTAACTACTAGTTCCTCTTTTTTGTTTGACACAAAATAAAAGAAAAAAAATTATTTGCCTTAGAAATCCACTTTGTTAGACTAGAATCATCACATGAACAGTTAGATGACAAGTTTAGAAACAGGTCAGGATCATAAGGAAGTTTACAGTAAAATGCTTATATATCAGACTGAAATTTACCTACTACAACACCTCAAATATAACAAATGTGTGCCTTCTCCTGATATGGGAGCCTTTAAAAACAACAGTAAAGTGACAGGGAGAAATAAAGAGTCATTTGTGTCAGTGCCACTGTAAACAGTTTAAGAGGCTGAGCAACAAAACTGGTTGAAAAATATAGAAAGTACCCATGAAAAGGGATTAGAAATCTGAGAGCTGCTCATTAGAATTCTATTACAAGAAAGAGTGAGCATAACATAGTGATAAAAAACCCCATGTACCAACAGTCTCAGGTGTGGCTTTAGAAATTTCATATAATATTGCCTTAGAGTAATCAAATCTATTTATGCATTAAGATAGTTTTAAGGAACACTACAATTCATTTAAAGAAAAGGATATTACATTTCCCCTCAGTAAAAGTTATGGATTTTTTTAATTATTGGAGGGGTGGCAGTGGAGAGAATTGTTTCTGTACTAGACAAATTTGGGGATGAAGTTTTAAAGCTACATTTACATTCTCTGAACACAGGATGAAAGGAACGGCACTCAAACCCAGGAAAACCAAAAACAAACAAAAGTCAAATGAAACAAACAAACAAACAAACAAACAAAAAAACCAAACCAAAAACAAAATAAAAATTACAAAAAACAAACGAAAGACAAAGAACCACATCACCCACCAAAAAAACCCCCCAATACATGTCATTTACCCCAACACTCTGTGGAACAGAAAGTGACAATTTAAAGGGGAAAAAAAACTATAATCCCCATGAAAGGAAAAGCATTAGTCTTCAACTGGAAAATAAACAAACTTAAATCCCCACAATTTGTAGATTAATGAATGCATAGGAATAAATTTAGCGACCATTTTAAGAGACAATTTAAGGCCTTATATAAACAGCAAGATAGGGAGGCAGCCCCCACAGTGCCACCATAGTAGGAGGTCCCACTGTTTAAAAACTTAAAGTCAATATTGATTTCTTAAACCATTAGTAAAATAAGTCGCATACATGCAGAGCTTTACTTCCTGGTCTTTTAAGTTCAGTGAAATAAGAGTTAAACATTTTCATTCATAGAGTCCTGTATTTTTTCTAACTCCATATTCTTGAAATAAACATCTTGAAATAAACATGATCCAGCAAGATTAGGACAGGTAAAAAGAAAATAAAAATGAATACATAACCAGAACTTCATTAAATTACCTCATCAAATTCTTCAGTCATTTTTCGGATTATTTCAGAATTCTGCATATGTCGGAACATCTCTGCTGTAACAACTCCTACAATTTAAATATTAGGTCATTAGCACTGTTAATATGAAAGCTGTAGATGGCAGATGACATGCCTCCTGCTACAATGTCAAAATAATCCATTTTCACCTAACCTACTGATTACACATGTATATTTTTAATAAATTTCACTTTTTTTCTTCTAGCATTCATGTATAACAAATACTTTACACCATTTATTTATGTGGGGTTCAGTCTTATTCTTCTTAAGAAGTGTGTTTGTGTGTATGTACACACACAGCTAGAACTTACTCATTCACTCAATCAGAAGCCAAAGATACATTGGCTTTGTGCCAGGCCTCTGTACCAGTGAGCATTACACCATCCGAAGTGACCTTTTGGCACTCAAGATTCTAAATAGTGCAAGACAATTTTCAATAGCTGTATTGCTACTTGTTATCTTCTGCACTATAATAAACAGAGAGCTTTCATGAATTTCGATTTGTCTTGGCCTCAAATGGTTAGACCTCCCAAAGCTTACTGCAAAATTCATGACAAGGATCATCACAGAAAGCATTAAAAGATTCTGCAGCTTTATCTTGTAACAAAAATCAAAAGGTCACTACTCTTGAAAGCACAGATAACCTCTGAGGGACACTGTTAGCTTGCTGGAGATTTACACGTGTTAAAAGTTTATCAGGACAGAGAAACACTTGAGCAGAACAAATTACATCCAGTCCTCCTCTATCAAGCATAGTGACACTGCAAGGCAAGTTACCTTCTCTTCAATAGGAGGTGAGAGGTAAAAGAATGGAGGATGCAGAAATGAGGAAAGAAAAATAAGAAAATGAAGAAATAAAATATGGAAACACAACCTTACTGTAGACAGGCTACCATGAAGTTGTCCATAATATCTTATGGAAACAAGCATGTCTACAAAAGCTATGAAGCAATCTTAATGACAAAATATAGGTACATCCAAATTAGAATTCCAAGACTGAACAAGCTGAACTATCAATGATAGGAGAGATGATTTTCTGAAATAATAGCAGGAACATAGGAAGAGGAAGCACATGTTAAGTACCAATACTGATTTCTATGTGCTGTAAATACAAAAGGCTTAATCAACACTTTAAACTACAGTGTAAGATTTCTAAACCTCTTGCTCCCACCTTCAGAAACACTCGTTTAACTCCAAGGACCTGAAAATGTTAACTAGCTCTGGGGATGAAGCAGTCTTACAGCCTCAGTAGCATGAAAGCAAAGATTGAGAATCATGCTGTAATATTACTTAAATGGATGAGTAACCAATTCAGTATCTTACCTTTGCAGCCTGAACACTGAATAAAGAAGTTAATGAGATCAAGCAGGGCTATATCTCGGTCATGTTTGTATGACTCTATCCAGTCATCCACTACAGACTGAAAGAAAACAAATTAAAAGGCACTATTCAATTTTCATAAATTGAAGACATTGTTACTTAACTGCTTTCAAGTAAGTGATTCTTCTTCATCCCTTTAAGTAACTTGAACCCTCTTTTTTGATTACTAGAGAACTAAATGTTTAAATGTTCTTTTCCTGCTGTTATGTTCTCAAGAACTCATTTTATTCTATAAACATATACCAGTACAAAACTGACACCTGAACATGAAGCACAGGAATACCACAGCCTTCTACAGTAACATTTTTGGAGGAAGAATGCAAAAAATAATTGGGGTATTTTACAGAATCGGGTTTTGTATTTATACCCTCCCCCTGCTCTGCCAAGCCACTGAGATTTCTCTGAAGATATTATTTGTGCATTCAATTCCAACAGCTACAACTCCCTATATTCTTCAAAAAATGTGCCCCTTGGATGAACTCTGCTTCATCCACATTTGTCATAACAGGATGAACAGCACTGCCCTACACTCCATGGATATTAATTACTCTGTAGTCACTAAGCCAAAGAGGAACAAGCACATTTTATTAAAATATCTTCATGTGAAGCAATTAAACCTGTGGTAATCATTCTGAGAAAACAGAATTTACATGCCATTATGTTTTAACCATCCATTTGTAGACTACAAACCATCTACTGCCAATGTCATAAAACACAGACACACAATTGAATTTACACAGGTACGAGAGACTTGCTGTAGTATCAAGTTTCCATGTTTGACATTTTTTAATATGTTAGTACCCTTCCCTAAATCATGGAGTAATTCAGAATTTCTGAAGACAGATGGACTATGCCCCATCTCCAAGGCTTCCTGTCTGTATTCTCAGTGCTTACTCTCACAGTCAATACTGCTGTGAGGACAAATAAAACATACTGCCATCGAGAAAAACTTCTGAACACAGATACAGCTAAATCCCTCTTCCCTGAATCTCAGATTGTTTATAGTGTGATGCACAACTGTTGTCAGCACAACAAAAAGAATTAAAAACTCAAAGTGAAACTATCATGCTCTTTCCAGTAGGAAAAGAGCCTATGAACTGGACCTGAGTGGACTGACTTGAAGGGAAGGGTGAAATATGGAGAAAACAAATTTGGCTTCTAAAGAAGATCACCATGCAATAACTGAAAAATGACAGGAATGGAACAAATATTTCCATTAGGCAGACTTGTGTTCAGAATCTATTCAATTTAGAGAAATGCCAGTAAAACAGCTGTTTCTTGAAATGTTTTGTCTCTGTGAATGAACCACCTCTTTTTGCCAAGGAACAGACACTACTTCACAGGATCACAGAATGGATTAGGTTGGAAAAGACCTCTGAGGTCGTGGAATCCAACCTATGACTTACCACCACCTTGTAGACTAATTCAGAAGGCACAGAACAGAATTTAAAATAAAATAGTTAACTTTAAATTATTACCAAAATTTTTATAGATAAGCAAACACTGAAGGCCATGGAGAAAACTTTGTACTCTGACTGCTGAAATGGACTTCAGTTTAAAAATAATTTGAGAAAATTTTTTTCCTAGTTTTAAAAAAATGACAGATATTCAGGTATCAATTTCCCAATTCAACAGAGTAATCACACCTGGCAGAGATCCATTTTACCCTTGGAAAGCAAAATATTTTGACTGTATATGATTTTAAACATTTAAAAATTCATGAAGATACAATTACTGATTACTGGCTGAACAAGTTGCACACAGAGCAACAGTTAGAGAAGTATTGTTTTTCCATCTGCTTTGAAACAGAACAAAAATGATGGGAGAATCAGAATTTCTCTGTGCAAATACATCCAAGTAATTTGTTTTTGTTCCCAGCTGTAATGCAGGAGCCTGTAAACCTTGAGAGGACTGCACAGCAACCCAGCTCCCTGCATGCGCATTACAGGAGCTGCAAACTCTGTATTTCCAGTCCTAAAGATAGTCATTCTTCCACACTGCCAGGAGTCACATGAGTGAGTCACAGCAAAGCTTCATGGCTGACAGCCTTACACTTATTACACCTTAACCCTGTCTCGACTGGGAGACTCACAGACAAGCAAACACTTTAGTGACCTATCTGAATTAAAAAAAAAAAAACAAAACCAAAAACAGTGCTGTATTTCTTAACAGTCTGACTTCCATCCTGTCAGCAAATGCAGCAGGGAGAATACCTAATGTAGATACTTGAAGGGGTTAAATCTACCCTAAGTTGACTTGGACAGAGTACATTGCTGCACTGTAATTGGCTGGAATCTGGGTCAGGAAATTTAAAGAGGAGCCTGTAAGTTTTAGCTAGTGATTTTACTCTGGATGAGAGAAAAGAAGCAACTATTTATTTTCAGATAATCTAAGCTCTGAATGCATGTAGAAACTACACATTCTTGTTAAGTTCTATGACAACAGTAAATCTAAACCACATTTGTATTTAGTAACCACAACACAAGAAGGACTTGAAAAGTCATGCAACCTAAAATAACCTTTCTTCATTCAGGATACTAAAAACTTATTTTGAATTGTAGTATGAATTTATTCATTTCATATGTGCTTATTTATGAATAACATTTAGAAATTAAAAATCAATTCATTCAAATTCAAACATCAACAGAGCAAAACCACTTCATGTTGATTCTTATATATAAGTAAAAACAGCAAATTGAAGGGAAAAAATTACTGTAGACTTCATTTGATTAAACTGCATGTAAAAGAAAATATTGCTATGTTTAAATTGTATCTACAGCCAAGTCATAGAGCTATCCCAGGTCTTACCTGCATAGCACTCTTGCCCATTTTAACTACTTCAAAGAGCATCATGTTTTCCACACCATTCTGTTGGTGATGTCCATTCATACGATTCGGACCACCGGGTTTCCCTCCTCCGTTTCCACTTTTTCCCTTCTCTGCTGGTCCTTTTTTTCCTTTTTTACAGGTCTGCAATCACATGCACAAGAGGTTTTATTTAATTATCATGAAGTATTAAAAAAAAAGAAATCACTATCCATACCATGACAAATATAGGCAAGGCCTATGATTTTCAGCAACCATATTTTTTTAAATGTCAGTGTATCTGTGTATGTATATGTATATATATATACATATACATATATATATATAAAATAAAAATTCAAAAGCTGAGAACAGCTGATCCTGAGTGATACAAAGACCAGCAAGAACTCCACAGGTTCCTCCTTCCCTCATTTAAAATCTTCAAGCAACTAAATATGTGATTAGTGATAGCCTATAACACAGATCTTTCTCGTGTTTAAATTGTAAAACAGATTATACATATTTCCTTTTAAACAGCTAAGGCAATTTCCTTAACACATCACAAAGTCTCCTCTGCAATTCATTAACCTTTTGTTTTTTCATTTGAATAAGATGGCAAGTGGGGGGGTGAGGAAGAGCAGACAGGTGTGTTTGTATTTGACTTCCCAAATCAAGTATGACTTACAGAAAGAAGAAAGAACATTAAGTACAAATTACACGACTGTTGTATAAAATCCATCACCACCTCTCCAGAACCAGGTGCTCTGCACTGGTACAGGCTCATGGGGTGTCCAGTGAGGGGTCACAGCCCAGGCCAGCACAAGGCAGGGAAGGAGCCACACGTGGTGGCTGTGAAGCCTGTGGAAGGCACATGGGGAGGACAACTGTCCCAGGAAGGGAAGAGAAGGGCTGGGAACTGGGTTTAGACCTCCCCCTCCACTACTGTAACCTCCTGTCTGCAGCCTGTTAAAAAAACTCTTAACAGAATTATTGTTCTGTTCGCTTTTCAAACTAAAAGACATAGAATACATGATGAATTTAAGTATAAGATGGAAAATATGCCAAGAGAGTGACCAAATCAAAGCTTATCATTTCCTCCCCTGCTTCCCTTATGTCTCCAGAGCACTAAGAAAATATCACAGGAAAAGTCAAGATGAAGCATTTCCATGCAAATACAAATATGCACGCTCTTCACAGAAGATGTGCATTTTCAGAAAATATTCCTTCTTCCTCATTCAACTTCAAAGAAAGTGCTAAACTCTTCAATTTGTAACAGCAGAAATGTTTCAGTATCCCTAAAGAGTGAACATACTTTGCCTTTGCCTTGTTTTTGGTTTTTTCCTTCAATATCCTCAAAGTCTGTATCAGAAGAGAAGTGTGTCTCAGACTCCCTGAAAGGATAAAAAGACAAACCATTCACACACTTCATCAGAAACATCCTTAAATACACTATATAAAATCACAGTATGCTCTCAGTCCAGTAAGTCAACACCAAAGGGGATGAACTGGATTCTTTTGGTCTGCTTAAAATAATCACTTTACTTCCCTATCCAAAAGTGTAATCTGTACCTAACTCTAAATATTGGAAACTCAAATGTCAGTTTCTTAAAAACTGTGGGAAGACAAAAGGCTTAGTAAAATTGTGTCAAAAATACCAAGGAACTGATGTCTGAGGGAAGCCATTAATTTGCCTTTAACTAAGGCATTTGGAATTACATATTTTAAATATTAAGTGACTCACCCCAGTTAAGGGCAAATATTTCAACTACTTGATTTAAAATCAGATTTCTAAAAATATTTTGAAAACTCATTTAAGTTACTGCTGAATTAATACTCAATAAAACTTTTTCAAATGCTTTTACCAATATCTCAATAGAAAATAAAAATAGAACACCATCCTTTATTATGTTTCCTTGTTTCCAAGAGAAAGTAAACCATAACACAAAAAAGACAGTACATTTACACAGAACACAAATTTTTAAAACACTTACTGAAGGAGAGTAAAATCAGTTGGTATTTCTGGAGCTGCTATCATTTCTTTATCATCTTCTGGAACACCACTGTATTAGAAAGATATTCAAAAAGCAGTCTGAAGTGCAAGCTTACTTTTCTTTCTTCCTTTGTAGCAGATAACTTCTAGAATGAATAAATAAAAAAATACAGTGAAAATTATTCCACATATCGAAGAAAAAGTGCTGGAAACAGATAAAATGTAGATCACACCATCCTCTGTTTCCAACCAAGCTTTTTGCTCTTTTAAAGATTTTGAGTCCCCTTATGATCCTACTACAAAGTGACTCCACAAATGGTAAAAGCATTGCAGTAAAATAATAATACAGAAATACTGTAAAAAAACCCAACCAAACAAAATGTAACAATAAAAAAAACCAAAAACAACCCAAAAACTCAAACAAACAAAAAACCACCAACCACTCCACATTTTCTGATTAGGATGAGCAAACTGGAATGGTTTTCATTAGCACCTCAAAGTAGCAGAGCCCAGAACTGACCACACTAAGGTAATTCTAGTTCTAGTTGACCAAACCAAAACGAGACTTGATGTTGAACTTGAAGCACAATATGTTTATACTTCAAGATACTATATACAGCAATTCTGCATCTCCAACTTGACAACTTCCATGTAATTTTCCATAAATATAATCTCTTACAAGTTCTTATAACCAGCTGCTTCACAACTCCACATCTTCCAGAGTTGATAAACCAGATGCACAACAGGTTTAACATTTGAAGCATTTGACAAGACTCTTAGGGGTATCAAGGAAGATAATACTATCCACATAGTATAAAGGAAAACATTGGAAATGCAATTGTTTTAGCAAGAAAACTAAAGATTATTAAATACTTGTTTTAAACTTCATTATAATACTGTTCATTAAAATAAATTTAGGTTTTTCTCTTATTTTTCCTGTTAACAAGGAGGAAAAAAAAAATCTCCCTGGATACTTCAAAAGCAAGTTTTAGCCATCAGCTACGTTTTCTATGTCACTTGGCTCCCCAGGCTAACTTTTACACAGTGAAATTAAGAAAGTATGATGTTCAGGTATTTTAAAGACAAAATACCAAGGAGAAAAACCTTCAGAGTCAGTCTGCTGACTCTACAGCTTTCTGGAGTGATTAGGTATTTGAGGGAAAGATTTAATTTTGGCATGCTAAGCACACATTGCTCACAGTCTGGTAGCTCAGCTCCAGAGACTGCATTTCAACAGAGCATGTGGCAGAGAGGCTGGACAGGTTTTCTCCTGCAAATGCTTATTCCGAATGCTAGGGGCCACTGCAGCTTCCAGATTTAGAGAGATGAGAGAAACCATAAACTCTGAACTTATTACATTCTCTTTCTTCACGTTTCACGTAGTTACACTAAAGCAGAGAACCACAGTGGAAATAAATAGTGGCAAAGGCAAGGAGGTTCAAGATGATCAATCTCAAGACAGTCCGCAACAACAAAAGCATGTTCCATCCAAAACACAGCAGAAGATAAAAAGCTTCAAGAAAAACCACACTGCAGAACGGCAGCAGCCCCTGCCACTGCATTCCTCCCTTCTCTAAAGGCACCACATGGGCACATGAGCAATGCACTCCATTCGCACTCTCTGTAGCAAACCCTGCCCAGCCACTCACCATTGCAGGCTCTCCCAAATCAGTATCACCCAATTAAAGTCCCAACTAAAATGGGCAAAATGCAACTCAAGTATTTTTCCCCCAGATTCTCAAGTTAAACTGGTTCAATAGCAAATATCCTGGCACAGGAAACACAAGACTGCACAGCCACCAGCACGGGAGGAAAGGGTAAAATTCCCTTCTTTGGTGGCAAGGTGCTTTTATACCATCCAGGCCATCCGTGAAATGCCACGCTCAGAAGCTAACATATTGAAAAGCTTTACACTTTGGAACTGTTTCACATACTTTGTATTCATTTATCTCTTAATATTTATTTTTATTCCAATCAGCAACTCGAACTTGGAAAAAAGGACACACTTTAATGACTTGGTCATCAGGCTGGCACCTGCTCAGCTGTACAGGGAGGGGGGAGCAGAAAAAAGAAACATGAAGAAAGATAAACATCTACACAAGTTTTTTTTGAGGCATGTTTGTGATTCAGTCCCAGTGCAAAGCAGAGATGCAAACTTCAAAAACCACACTGCCCAGTTTCAAGTTCAACCTGTCTATCAATGTGCTGGTATTTGATTCTTTCTAGTTTACATTTTTCAATGTTAAGAGGCAAGACATGTACTAAAGTGACAATCTGGATCCTTACAAGTAAATTGGCTCCTTATATGAAACCCAAACATACCATCCTGCAAAATTTTGCAAAAATCACAATAAATTCTTACAATCCCAGAAATTAAAGAAAAAAACCCCAAAACTATGAAAAAGAATTGGCAAATTATTAGAGTACTTGTTCTCTACATCAAACAAGCCAAATAAACCAGTAACAAAAGCCGTCTGCCATTTACACCAACTTGATCTTCTTGTCTGAACTGTTCATCTTAGTACAGACATGAAACAAAACATGAAAGAAAATACAGCATTTGTCAGAATCACCTCCTGGAACAGAACAGACATATCAACTTCTTGCCTGATGCTGAAGCATTAACTACTGAGATTCATATTTTTTGTTTTTCTTGAAGGTAGAACAAACTTAGCCCTCATGAGTGCAACTATATACTGGTATTCTGGAAAACAGAAGCTAGAGCTGAACAGCCGGCAACGGTGTACAAAGAAAGAGTGTAACAGATCTCAGGCGTCAAGATGTAAGTTCCAGCAATGACCAAAAAACCCCTTGCATTTGTCCTACTGGAGAATAATCTTACAAGATTTGCACACATACAGAATGAAGGTCTTCTGATGCTCAGCCAGCAAGGTCAACCCAGTCCAGTAAGCCCTCTCTGGCAGTGGCCAAGAAGCTGCCCAAGGATGAACGCTATTTTCTTTACAGCAAAGTTTCCCTAAATGCCTTCCTGGCATCCAGGAATAATCTATGGGTTTTGCTGGCCAGAGAGGTTGTCCCTATACTTCACAACACCTTATTTTTTTACATTAGTATTTCCAAATAGTTTTTGAACTCAATACTCAACGGAGGGTCTTCCATCCAAGAACTCCCACAGCCAAATTCCATACTACACAAAGGCGTATTCTTGGCCTTGAATTTATTACTTTCCAACTTTATGTCATGTTTTCTTGTTCTGGTATGGGAGAAAAGCAACACTGGTCATTCCCCAAGATCCTTCATCTCATTAAACACCTTCTGGAAATTCAAGACTACTGCCAGCCATGTCTTCTTCATGCCCACACTGGATGACTCATTCAAAGCATGTGGTTCAGGAAGTCAATAAGGAAGGATGCTTATACAAATTATTTTCCTACCAAAACATTTCAAATATATCAAGTTCATATATCACAGTGAAGTCTGATAAGAAAGAAGTGAAATTCTTGCAGATGTCATTCCAAACAGTGCAAGTCTACATTATCTATTAAATGAGTTCTAATAAACAGATGTTTTAAGAACTCTAGCAAGTTAACTCTAAACTAAACTGTATCATAAAAATTAGCTCTTGAGGTTTTTTTTTGGCATATTCACAGAATTCCAACGTTAATTTTCCCAAGCAGATACTGAAATCTCTCCAGCCTGTGAAAACTTTAAAAGGCATTCAACTTTGTGAAATCATAATTAAATTATTAACTATAAAAAGAAAATGTATCCTGCTGAAGGATCACAAGGTGGAGCTCTAGCCTAAAGCTAACTGAAGAAACTCCAAAAGACAGGTCATCCAGAGGTTGACCTAGTTATTTCTCTGCAATAAACTTTATAACAGATTGCTAAAATTGCAATAATATTGTAGCACATTTCCTTTCGATTTGTATTTAGACTGTTATGACACCAGAGGATTTCTTCATCTTTTCTGAAATAAAGGCACATACATATTTTATTCCAATTACTCTTACAAAAATGCATACAGATACTGCAGTATGACTAGTCTCAGTCATACTGACTTTCAAAACAAGCAGAAGAATTTCTAAAAAACATTACAAGAGCAGAAATAATTTATCCCTTTATTGTACCTTGCTATTTAGAACTTTGGTAACAAAGCATTACTGAACTAAAAAGCCTACTGGAATAACAGGAGCAGTCCAGCAACAGTAATCATACATAATGCTTCCAACTCTACAAGAAGGAGGGGTTCCTACTTAAAAGAATTTGACTATTAAAAGCAAGAGGCAAGCGTGAAACACTATCAAGACTCCAAAAGCATATTCATTGAAAACCAGATTTAAACCTTAAAGGCTATTTATCCCTATTACATGAATATTCAGGTATGGTTGTGATTAACCCAAATACACTGGCCAAATGTTGATTCTGCCAAAAGTGGACAGAATTCACCAGCACAATTCACACAATAACACACATGCTGTCATCAGCAGTTGCTGAGGGCTACCTGTCCTCCCACAATTCCTATTACATGCACAGATCTATTAATGCAATTCAGAGAGCAGCATTTGCTCTAAGATATATCTAATTATATATGTATATACACACACACTAAAAACAATGACACCAACAGTCCCAAATGTCTGTGTTTTGTACACTTGTGTAAATGCAGTAACTCCAGTGTTATTGATCAAGCTCACTGTGAGGTTTCAGGTAGGTGAGTTTTAGTTGGGGAGTGTTCTCTATACAGGCTGTTTATTTTGGCTGCTGTTGGATCCTTGGCATCTATCACCTGGAAGTTTTATCACGCAAATCAGTAAGACAGTTATCACTTTGCTGGAAAGGCAGAGATGCAAAGTTGAAAAATGGCTACATGGCCAGGACAAAGATTTGGGTAATGTGAATAGGCTGTTCAGAGGTGTATTGATTTCTTCCCTGTAATTCAATTAATCACCTGTAAAATCAAGGATCTCAATTCAGAAAATTAGAACTTCTCAAACTATGTTGCTAAAGAGTATGGCTGAAGTTCGTGTCTGAATTATTTACCTATCCATGAATGAGAGATGCTGATGATTCAGGACCAATTATGCAGCAGCAACAGCTAAAATGCTGGTCAGATAAAATTTAAATAAAGGATCAGAAATACGTCCAGTATTTTCCCTCAACTATTTTAGAAGACAGTATCAACTACATTATATCCCTTACTCCATTTTTCTTATAAACTAGAATGTGCCTAACCTTTTGTTTGATAAAAAAGGGTTAGTTATTCAGGAAAGGAAAAAAAAAAAAAAACAAACACACAAATCTGCTTCTTCATATTCCTTTTGCTTCTGTTTCTGTAAGTGGACTTGTAAGCAAGATTTTGAGCAAGTGCATGACATTCTCTACAAACCTCAAAGAGTGTGTTATTTCTACTAATAGTACACAACTTAGTATTTCAGCTGCCCACAAGCTTTGAAGCAATTCTGCAATTTGAGTAAAATACAAAAAACACACTTAAAGTGTAATTCTGTAATATAACTGTACTTTAATATCAGTCATAACCATATCAGCAGTTTTGATCATATTAAGATAGTGCAATCAAGAGTATACAAAATAATAATACAACTAATACCTTTATCTGTGTGGTTATTTCTGTGCTGTTTGCTTAACAAATGAGACTTGCAATTCCTTTACAGAAAGACCTGAACGAGAGACCCTCAATCTACATTCTTCTTTGCTTACCAAGAGAGACATGGTCAATATACACAGCACCAGTGCACTGTGCCAAAGCCACTGTACAGTTAACATGCCAACAAAGAACCCGAATGACTGAATTCACACAGCTCTTATCTTTTCAGTCTCTTTCTTCACTTTTTTTTTTTTGCTAAACTTCCAGCTGTTACACCCCCTCCATACATTGGTACCATACATCTCTCAGTCTTTCAAAAAATTTTTAAAAGCCATGTTACGATGGTTGTTGATTTTATGCCATCACTACAATTTTTCCCCTGGCCTGCTCTTTATTAATTTTTTATAACATTTGCTCTTTAGTTCATACAAGAAGTCTGCTGAATAAGTGGGAAAGAGCCATCTCAGAACATGCTTTTCCAACACTGTGGGCTGTTACTGCAAGCAGTAGGCTTTCCTTTCCTCTCTCTAAACACACAGCAAAGTTTCTGCTCATTCTGGAACTCAGGCAAATCAGCAGCAAGCAAATGATAAAACCAAAACCATTTCTTTCCCTCATGCTTAGCCCTCCATTGGATTGTCCTACTGAATCGACTCCTCCTGCAGCCACACAAGTCACTGGATGCAGCATGGGCATGTGGACGCTACCTTCCCAACAAAGCCAAGGAGGAGCTTTGCCAGGGTCAGAGCATCACCACGAGCGGCAGAGCTCTGCTGTGCCACAGCACCTCATATACCAACATAGCACACTGCAGGCCCTGCATGCTTCCTGCCAGGACTCCTACCCTTCTCTTGGGAGGAGCCTCTGCCAGAAGCCTGCAGTTCTGTGGGGCTGAGCAGGCACCAAGACCCCAGTCGCCCACGGGCTCCCACTCACACACCTGCCAAGGGAGGAGCAGCCCTGCAGACAAGCACCGTGCCTGGGACACACACAGCACCTGTGACAGCACCTTCTGTCTCTGAGCTCATCAGGCACCTGCCCAGTCTCAGCTGTCTCCTCAAAGCATTCTCCCTACTCCTTTTCCATATGCATTTCCTCCATCTTCACTATACAGCAGACATCACACCTACAGAACCATCCATCTCTCACCACCCCTCACACAGAAGCCAGCTGAGAGCATCTGAGGGCCCCCAGAACCTGAGAGAGCCAGCCAGGAAACAGCCAAGAACATGGGAACACAGGTCCCCAGAGGTAATGCATGCACTGACCAACACAAAGCAAAATTTGTTTTCACGGTTCACTGCTATGAAAGCAAAATCTTAAACAGGCTTTATTGAGGGGGAGAAGGAAGAATGAAAGAAAAAACAAATTTTATGGCATATGAAAGAAGTCAGGCTAAAACTCAAAGTTGAGACTTGACCCCAATTTTAGAGACTTGAAAAGTAAATAATATACCAGGACCTTTGTACCACCCTAATTTATTGCCAATCTCAACTACACCACCAAATAATCCTCTTCTCATTAAAAGTACTTTTTTGACTTTTGCTAGTTTTATTAAATATGTGGAACAACTATTACAGAAGGAAAAGAGCTTGCTACAGTAAGCGCTTCACAGTCATAGGATTGCTCATTAAAGTACCATTAATAACATCCATATCTTTAATGAAATTAAATTCTGTTTTGAAACGTAAGTGCACTGTTACTACTTGAGTCCTGTGATGTTTTTATACTGGCAACTGGTAATTCACACTGTCCAGTAAAATGTGGCTTTAAAACACCCAATACATGCATTACAATATCTGAAATATTATTGAACTGTACAGTAAATGCAACTATTATGCTTATTAAAGGGGAAAATACCTGTGTTACTCTCTAAAGATCCTGCCCAACAATATTCCCAACCCTTGTTAAACACCTGAAATTCCCATATATCTTTTCAATGGTTTGCGTTTGGATGTCTTAAAAAACGCAAAGGTAAGATAACAAAAGTAGAAGTTACACCTCATTGTGTTTGTCACAGCTTTCCTTGCCAAAGAAGAGATTGCTTCCAGATGTTGTAGTCTGACTGCATGGAAAATTAGGCTCTTAGGAAGAATAAAAGCCAAGTCAGATAACAACCAAGACTTGAAAAAAATAAATAAATGGGGGGAAAAGTGGGGGGAAAAGCCACATATGCCTACTTAAGTCAAAAAAGGAGTACTGGTTCATTTATGATACAAGGCAAGCACACCCTCCAGCTGCCTAAATGCCATAAATTTCCCAACTAAACTAAAGAATAGAACAATATGCCTCTTCACATACTCATTTTTCAAAAATGTACTTTGCACATCCCCTCAAAATCTTTGCTCTTGTAAAAGCTAGGGATGAAAACATGCACAGTCCACAGCAAGCAGGTAAACTGTCCCACAGCAAATCCTTGTGCAGAATTAGCACTGTTCAAATGTACAACCAACAGCAAGGAATTACTTCAGTACACAGGGTGGAAGAAGGGTTTTCCAACTGACAAGGCACCCCCCATCTAGCAAGTTCTGGTTTTTGTTCTGCCACTGATCAATGAGAGCCTGCAAGCTGCCTCACTTAGTGGAGCCCCACTGCTTTCCCTCCTACCATATAGATTTTCCTCTTAAAAAAGTCCAGGTCACTAGGGGTTTGTGCCCAAAACTCTGGGCATTTTTAAGATGAACTGCATCTGATTACAAATTCTGGAGGAGGGACTATACAAGAGCATACTGCAATAGCTTCAGCTGCTATTCTAAGATACAGTCAGTATGAGATGGCCAAAATAAGGGAAAACCCTATAAAATAAAACTACTGAAGAATTGGAAGTAAAATCTCTCAAGCAGATCTCCCAGTCAGCCCAGGTGACAGTGCACTTGGGATAGCCCTTTGCAGAGCCCCCTGTACTCCCCTGCCTGTTGATCCCAAGCCTTCCATGATCAGAAGGCAAAAAGAGACCAACTCAGTTCTACATTTGGTCAGCTCAGATTCACCAGTTCATTAGCTGAAGCTTCACACCACTCAAAAATGTTTGAACTGGCTCCAGACAGTAACCAAAAGAGACTAAATTCACCACAGAAATAAACAGAAAGGAATACAGACACAAGCCAAAAGCTGTTAGTCTTACCTGGACCTTTAATTTTAAAACAACAACAACAAAAAAAAAAATTTAAATGGGGGGGGGGGGAAGACAATTCAATATAATCCTGCTGTCTTCTGCCCAACCAGCCCAGCTTTTCTTCCAGCAGGCCTGGGCTACAGCAAGGCCATCACAGCCCGGGACTGCCCCGGGCCGCCTGCCGGGCCTGCCCTGCAGCCGGCGCTGGGCGCTCTCCCGCCCGCCCCGCCATCACCGCTGCACCCACAGCCTCACAGCAGCGCTGCAAAACTAATTCAAAGGGCACCTCCAAAGACTGCCATTACCTTGCCGCCCACATCCATCCTTCCCCGGCCCAAATGAAAATCTATACCATCAAAAAGGAAAAGGAATATTTAAGAAAAAAATGAAGAAATATTGTGCCATAACCAAACCAAGCAGCTAAAACCTAAGCCTTTCATAAGTGGATTATGGTTCTTTCGACAATCAAACTAAATAATCATCCTTACAAAATAAAATTCAAGCAAACTACTCATGTACGCAAAATCTGGCTTTGCTTCTAAAACAGAAGAAATAAAGATAAAAACCTTGTTATCGTTCATTAAAAACTTATCTCAGCATCTCTGCCAACCTCAGAACATCTGTGCTCCATACATCCTCAGTCATAACTTAAACATTTTTAATACCCAACATTTTGTTCTTGTTCTCCCTCACAACATTTGAGCTAAAAGCCCAATTGGTTTGTTCAGAGATTTGCAGTACTGAATATCAATTTTATACAGAACAGTAATTGTGATGTGCACAGCTTTCCCCCATACAATTCAGAGAACTGAATATATCCACAATGAAGAATCTTCATAACCCAATAATTAATTAATTAATTGCTGGGTGAAAAAATACATATTATCACCAGTAAGTCTAAACATGACTCTCTCCTTTTCCTTTATTCATCCTAAAACAGAGTCCTCTTAAAATAATTTTGTGGGAGAGATGACTGGCACTGAAACCTCATGTATGGAGACCTAGAGTTAACTACTGACATTCACTGAGCATCCAGAGGAAAGCAGCCTGGCCACTTGCATATGTCTTAGAACATTGCAAAAATATTGGCATTATTTAAATCAATCAATTTTTTCAACTCTGTAATTGCTTACCTGTGGCAGGTAAAGAATTACGCCAACTGAGAGTGCTCTAACAAACCAGGCCTGTTTTATGAATGCTAACATGAAGAAGAGTACCAAACACAGGGCTTTTTAGAGACCAATCTCATTTTACCAAGTAAGCTGACAAATATTGAGCAAGTCTTGATGTGTGTAAAATATTCTGAGGAAAAGGGTAGTGAAATTTATCCTTTTGAAGTTATCTTCCATTATAAGTGCCTCTATTACTGTGCAGGACTATCCTTTACACAGGAGCATCCATTCTACACAAACCTAAAATATACAAGTAGAGCTAGTTAAATCAACCAAAATTAAACCTTTGGTTTCTTCATTTAATCTTAAAAGAAAAAAGATATCCATAAAGCTGTACCCCTACATATTTCGTTTTGAGTAAATTCATCATGTAAATAAAGCTAGTAGCTCCCTCCTCTTTCAAAAGATAGCTATATACCCTACAGCTAAATTTACATTATGTTGAAAATTCACTGATGACATTATGCAAGTACCACAATTTGTAGTAAATATTTTGAGCCATGTTCAATACAATGAAAATATTAAAACTACAACTATCAGACTTACCAGCTCAGCAACACAGTAGAAGCTGTTGAGATAAGGTACTTACTTTCAGCCTTTTTCCTGTATTTTCTTTTTTTTTTTTTAAAGGAGCAGTAGTGCCAGATGTCTCTTAAACAAGCTACATGTGCTATGATTTCTCCCCCTTCCCCCACTCCGAGAGAGGCATTCTGTAGCAGGGTGTACCCTATAGCACCGGTGAGCTGAATTCCCAGCTGCCCCACGCTCTTAGAGGTGCCTGAAACCTGCAGCATTTTCCCAGCACCTGGAGGTACCCATCCCCTCACCTCCAGCACGTGGAACAAGGCTTGCATGCTAAATATTGCTTTCTTTTTTCTTCCTTCCAGCTGAGACAAAAATGCCATTTTGGGTATGAGGAAAGAAATCCAGCTATTGTTTTTAGCTGATGTCACACACAAAAAGAACATCCTTTTTTAGCCATCATAGTTTGCCAGCTCCTTCACCATAGGGCATGCAAAAAACCACCTCTGCTTGCTATAAGTTAGTCAGAAGTATGTAAAAAAGATAAAATAAGGTTACATTGCAGTGTTGACTGAATTTACATCAGCTACAGCTTAGCTTGTACAGCAGTTTCATAATCATTTCTTGTGGCAAATTCAGACACAGTTACTGCTGACCAACCTCTCCTAGGACTCTTAACAGGATGCTATTGGGGAGGAGCTTGGGGGGGCAGGAGGGGTAGAGAACTTTACTAGATTGATAATTACCATTTCACTGGAGAAGGAAAAAAAAAAAACAAAAAAACCACCACCAACCCAACTCAAAAAAACTAATGAAACCATTTTGTGTTCTCTGGCGTACAGTCAGATCTATTAATGGCAACTCATCTGCAGTGACAATTAAAGCTAATATTCTGAACTTGCAAACAGAGAAGACTGAAGTGCTGAGAAATCCCATCCTGCTGACTCTCATAGCATGGGAGGTAACCTCTGCCATCCAGAGGGATGGAAAAGTCAACTACCACAGAGAAAGTCACCAGAGGACAACTAACAAATCTACAGTTGTCCAGCAACTGCATGGAAAGATACTTTATTCACCATAGTTTCTGCTTTTAATGTATTATTTGAACTGTGTCATCCTCTTGTGGTTTTCAGTTTATGATAATATTTGCCTTATCAGTTTGCAATTGCCTCTAATTATTAAAATAAGAATGGCCAGAATGCAAGTGCTGTATCTCCCAACAATTGCTGTAGTTTTGCAATTAACTGCGTTCCCACTCCTAGCATAAGTTTCTCTGTTTTGTACTGAATACCTGCCCCCCACTTCCCCACTCAAATCAGAAAACTCAGGTAACTCAGGTATACTAAGAAAAATCAGGTAACTCAGCAACTGAGAACACAACATACTGTTACATGCAGTTTTTCAATTGTCATTCTCTGACATTTCTCAGTAAATTATAATTCCAAGTATTTTGAACAGGTGGACAGAAGAGGGATTATTTAAAATAGACAATATTTCTTGCAGAGTGCTTTGATCTTTCTACTCCATTTTATGTTGTGCACTGATGCAATGCTGAAATAAGTCAATACATTTTCTCTAAACACATATTTAATTTTCTGAAATAGAATTTCAATCTTGTTAAATCCCTCATATTAAGTTATTCAGTTCTCCTAGATACTTACTCAAGAGCAGTATTTCTTTGACTTAATTAGTTACCATCAATTATATAATTATTTATTACTCCTGTGTTGAACTCAGCAGGCTCTGCTCTTACTCATGTCTAACAGATTTGGTTCTCCAATTACTTCTACCAGAAATCTGTGATCACCACTCAGGACTGTTACATCAAATCATAACACCTAATGGCAAATAACTTTTTAACTAGGTAAGATTCTGCAAAATCATTTACTACTTACAACAAGTTCACAGCTCCTGAAACCATGATTTGCTTACAAAACATAATTACACGCAGTTTGTCATCACATGGTTGGGCTATACATTATGGGAAAAGGGAAGATATTTAAAATCAGGTAACTGGATTAGGACTCATGCACGTTTAAATACCTTTATACAGAAAATAACCTAGTGTGCTTCAGTATCATCAAGTAGCAAATTTTTTCAAGTCGTCATTTTAATGCCCCAGGCACCAATTTCAAAAACACTGGATGAACAATAAGCTTGTTCTACTATTACACTACAGCAATCTCTTTACATTACTAATGCAAACTGCCAACTTTGTGTTCTTACTCAAAAAGCCACTTACGGTTCAGAACTGCTGTGGCAATAAATCAGCAGTATAGGATTCTCATGTTGTTGTACCACTAATCAGGATTACAAGTATAATATCTTGTTTCAACTGAAATGGAATTTCTATACAGGCATTCCACTGGAAGTTAGTATCACCTGACCAAGTAGCTACACATAACGTTTAGTTACAGTAACACAATGCTCCAACTGAAATGTATTTACCATCTCTCTTTTAGGTTGCCCACATCAACTAAATGTAATCACTTTTAATGTTTCAGGGTATGGTTTAATTGCTCACCTAACATGTATTAAAAAACTCTCATTGTTTTGATCAGGATCTATTACACAAGTGTCAAAACACCAGTTACTAGAAAATCAAGTGCTCTGGAGAAGTAACTGTATAAACCTTATTGAATGACACTTAGCAGGTATGGCTGGGAAGACTCAAGGGTCAATAACCAAAAGTTACATCTTTCCAAGATTTTCCTCCGTATTTCATTCTCATTGACTGTTGTTTTCACATGGACATAACATTAAGAAGAGTTTATGTATTAAAATCACATTCTGTTTGCAGTAAGTTTCCTATCACCCACAATACACATGCCAGGGGCCATTGATACATATACCTGGAATCCTCTGTGATTCCATGACCTTGAAAGGCAAGACTAATATACCATGCATAGGATGCTTTCTTGGCATCTGACTGCCTTGGTCTTGAAACAGTATAAAACAATTTCCAGCAGAAGTTAAGAAGAGGTAATATCATTCAATCTAATTGTTAGACAAGAACATTTTTATCCGAGTGTAAATCAGGTCTGGCGGTTGTTCAGCTTGACCTCCACTTACTATAATCTTGCCCTAGGGTATGAAAATCCTAGATCATTAAATGCTACAAATTTAGTCTTGCAAGCAACCTAAAGTGAACCTACAATCAGAGACACAGTTTTCAACTGCTGTTAAGTTGCAAACAATAGTGGTAATACATAACACAATGTTAAATTGGGCTTTTATTTGTCAGATTTTATGTTTGGTGTTTTTTGTGGGGTTTTTTTTTGTTTGTTTCTTTGTTTGTTTTTGGGGGTTTTTCTTTCCCTTTTTTTTTTTTTTTTTTTTAAGAAACACAACTACTATTTCTATCCTTGGTATATCATTTTTTATTTCAGGGTGTTTTTAAGATTAAGGGAAAGTGACTATTCCTTAAATTCAGAGACCAAGAGAAAAACAACATGCTGGTTTTAAAAATTTAGATAGAGAGATTTCAGTTGGAAGTTTTTGAACTTTTTCTGAGAAAAGATGGGTTAAGACAAAGCTGCCCACTTCTTTCAGTTATGAGAAACATTTTTAAATGCCAACTTTCCTACAATTCTCTAGACAGTCAACAGACATTTTAGGAACTGCTACCAATTCATTACTGTGAAACAGATGCCTGCCAAAAAAATTAATTACAGAACATAAGTTAATTCACATAGTAATAAAATTTAAGACTTCATATGCTAAGTGCAAAACTACCCCAGAACTGCAGATCCTGCTATAATACACAGTACACTAAGAAAACAAGGCAGAAGGAAAAAACCACCAGAAAGGTATGTAAGCACTTCTTGCAGCTGATCATAGCAAGATAGACCTGCTAGGCCACAAAGTAGTAAAATTCCTCTTGTGCAAGTCCCAGCTGCAGGGAAGGAACAAAGGTAAGAACAGCAGCCCAGCAGAGAGGGAGCCAGACAGCAGCACAGAACCTCGAAAAAGGTCAGAGAAGACGAATGATGGCCCCAAACAAGCAGCAATTAGCTCCTCCTGAATTTAACTTATGTGTAAGGAAAGGTCTAAGGACACAGCTGGAGTAGTTGAAAGACTAAAGCGTGAGAATGGGAAAGTCACAGCTGCTCAACAGCAAAAGAAAATCACAGCACACAAACACCATCTGAGAAAAGAAAAAAGCTAAAAAGCTTTCACAAGACCCAGAGATATCATTCAATTTACAGAAATCTGCATAGGTCTCCAAGGCAATTAACTCCAATTAACATCCATGTATGTTAATAAAAAAAAGACAGCATAGCAAGTGTTAAAATTTAGATATCAAATATTAGTATTGAATTTACACACAGTAAACATACCACCAGTGACAAGCTCTAAATAAGCCTTTTCACTCCTGTAGCAATACCTAAAAATAGTACTCCATCAAAAATGTTGTTCACACAGCTTTCTCACAAACAAATGCACAAAACTCTTAACACCTAGGACATAATTAAGCAAATAATTCTGGCATTTTATGGCTAAAAAAAATCCAATCCACAAAGGATACCTTACCCTTTTAGGCCTAACAGAATGTCCTCTGGACTCTCTGTACTATACACAAATACACATCTCTTCCTTCCAAGCAAAATAATTGTACAATGATTGCAGACTACCAGGATACATTCTGCAGCAAGGAAAATGTAAATCATTCTTTACATTGCAGTATTTCTGTATTTAATTCTGTATTACAGCCCAACCTGAATATACACATTTTAGAACAGCAAACACAGTCCCCTAAAGCCCCCCAAAAGAACATTTAATGGAGAAAATTAAAGTTGTTTCGATTGATATGTTAAAGCACTGCATAGCATAAACTGAGAATTTTAACAATATCAACAATCTGACTTTACCAATAATTAATAACCTTAATTTAAACAGAAAGAAAAACATTGATTTGCAGAGACAGTTGTCCAACACTATTTCCAGAAGCAGATACCAAAATATTTTCATGTCCTCCAATAACTCTGAAGAAAACTCATCAAGCATTTCACTTCACACACAAGGTACAACCTCGGAGCAACACACGCAGCAATTTCCAGCTCAAGGGATCTCCGAGTACTTGCTGGACTGCAGTATCTACAACCCTCAAGCACTGGCATAAAATTATGCTATTAAATGTTTCCCCTTTACCAAAACAATGTTCTTGTTCACAATGGCAGCTAATATTTGCAGGGGAGAGAAGACAAAGAAGTGCTCTGGCTGCCTATTTAAACCACATCTCTCACCAATTAACACATCAGGGTACATGCACTGTGACAATTCCCTATTCTGAAACTAAAAGATAAAATACACGTTTTAATACTTACCATTCCCCAAGTCTACATGAAAATTACACACTAAATAAATCTTCTTTATTATTTACTAATAAATTACATGGTTTAAAACATGTGCATCTCCTGCACAACAGCGTAATGTAAACTAAGTATGACCATATGGTGTGCTGGAACAAACAAAAGCCAACCAAAAAAAAAAAATAAAATTTAAACTGTCCAGGTAAAAATACCATTTAATGTTTTCCAGATCACACAGTCTCTAATGTGCAATGACATACTACTTCTCAGCAGTTCTCATACAGGCAACATGATGGCAAAACCTAAACATTTTTATGTGATTTTTTTTTGTTTTCTGGAGCACACAAGGCTAACAGGGGGTTAGGGGGGCGAAACAATATAAAGCATCCACAGATTAACTGATGACTACAAAAAAAGAAAGAACTTTTATCTTCCTCAGGAAAATAAAGAAAATGCATTCTGTATAGAAATTCATTTTGTAAAAATCTATCAGCATGTCTGTCAGCAAGACTAAAAAGCAGACATTCATACTGGAACAATGAATACAGGAGAAACACCACATGGAAAAAGTCCACAAAAACTAACCAGACTGGAGAGAGATCTTTAATGACAAACAGGCAAAAAAAAAAAAAAATATCAGAGATGAGAAGAGAAACACTTTGTAGTGACCATGTTTAAATATTCAGCCCTAATGGCTGATAATCATATTCTGTAAGCAGCAGGATCAGAGGTGTGATGTTGCAAATGCAGTAAATCCCCAAGGAAACAATATGTCTTCAAGATGTTCTCTTGAAACCGCTTGTGGCTGATTGAAGCAGCATCAATACCACGGAGGCACGCTCAGGTAGCAATGCCCCCCCACTGCCAGGGAGAACACAAAGTGAGCCACCACATGACTTGGTTACCCTCCTCAGCTCAAAGGCACAAACACCAAGCCAGCACTACTGCAGTGTTCCAGTCCCCACAGTCACAGTAAAGGAGGGATACACGAGCATTTTGTCATGAATGGAGAGAACTTACTACTAAAAACCTTTGTTGAGCCACAGCTGGCAAAATTCTCCTCTTTCCCAGGAAATATTGATATTTGAGTATTTTTAATACAGACAAAATGACTTATGAAGAGCAGTATTTAAAGAAAAATTGATACAATTATAATTTATTATTTTCCAGTCATGTGAAACAAACCTCTCACAAACTTTTATAAGTAACAGCAGATGAACACAAAAACCACGAACTATAAACCTGGAAGAAAAAGTATTCATCCTTCTGATCCTCCCTCAGCCATTTTATAGTAGACAATTTTTTTTGCTATGGCTGCTTCCGTGCTGACTGTATTTTCATGTGAGGAGCAAGAAAAAAAGACATTGTAACAGATGATATCTAGTTCTTCAAAACCTTCCTGAACATTAGCATACAGACAGCACTCACACTTGCGTCCCTATTTATCCATCCTTGTAGCACAGGCTCCTTTATGATCTCTTACTGACCAGAAGAAAATCAAGAACTAGGCATTCTCCCAAAAATTTTAAGTCTCATTTTAACCTGTGACAACTGCTATGAACTCCTGGAAGGCTTCTGCAATTCCCAAATTAAAAATCCTACAAACACACGGAATATGGGCTGTCCAATTACAAACCCAGGCAGTAACTCACCAGCTGATTCATTGGTGGTTCTAATGCCACAAAGAGAATGATGTTCAGTGAAATCCACTTGGAGGAAGTGTATAAATTCAAAAAATTTGCTCCCCATAAATATTTGCAAATACGTACCCATTCTCTTTTTTAAAGGCAGCTTTTTAACTATACAGTTTAGTCCTTAAAACAGGCTGTTAATCTAACAGTTACCCTTCAGACAAGGGAATCTTGTACTGCTCCCTGAAAAAGCCAAAAGATTGACAGAGGTGTTCTCAATAAATGCTATCTAAGACAAGAATTTATTTCTTTTTTTTAGATTTAAGGCACAAAATCGTGAAAAATACTATGGAATCTTCTATTGGCTACCTCCTGAATCTCACATTATGTGAAAAATGTGCACCCAATGCACGCAATTTTTTTTCCTCCACAGCTGTACACCACTGCAGTATAAATGCTACTGACCAGTTTCCAAGAAATTGGAGGATTTTTTAGCAGGATGTGAGTTTTACAACAGACCTTTAAGCAGGTATATTGAACAAACTTAAACATGGCTGGCCAAAGCACAAGGAGCTGCATGACTCTCCACTGCGGTCAGTCCCCGTAGGGGTTTTAGGCTACCCCAAAGTTAAACAACTGAGTGAGTTATAGCTCACCTCAGTTTCAAGCTTCCATCACTAAAATCATATAAAGGAAAGAGCAAGACCACCAAAGCTTACACTTTCCTTTTAAATTCTGCCATTAGATTCGCAAGAGCTGCAGTGCCCATCTGATCTAACCCTAACAAACCCACTTCCCTCAAGAGCTCAGCAATCCACCTGCTTGCCTGTTCATTTGTGACCTCCAACAATCACTTTCCTCAGCTTGGGTTTTCACAGCCCCATTTATGTAGCACACATTGTTACACATTAGATTACAAGCAGTATGCACTTTAAAAAAAAAAAAAAAGGGAATGTTATGAGCAGAAAATTTCTCACAAACATTTATTCATAACTACAATCCCGCACTTCTCACTGCAAAGTAAAGAATAATTTCAACTAAGCTGTTGCTTTAAAAGTGTTTGCTTTTTACTCTCTCCATCAATATATACAAGAACAAAATGAAACTGAAGTTCAAGGATTGCTTTATGAACTTGAATTCATGACTAAGAAGATTGTGGGCCTTCACAATCTTACAGGTAGGCTTATCTATAGAAGCCTGAAAATGGTTTTATTTAAAAATAATTTTAAAAAGCCTTTGTAACACTGCACAGCAAACTGCACATCTAGCTAAAGAATTGTGAGTGACCAAATCAGGGAAAATATTTTCTTTCTCCTTTTCCAGCCTTTTGCCCTAACTGGTATTAAGTGACCAAGTCTACTTCCATGGCAATGAACAGGTCCCTAAAACTCCAGGGCGCCCCTTCCACTTCCTCTGGTTTGGGAGACTTTTTAAAAGGTCCTGGTAGAGTTTCTTACGCCTTGTCAGTGGCAGTGGTTGATGTGGACCCATTAGCCTACGTCTCCATTACTGACAACTCCCCCTTCCTACTTGTTACTCCAAAGACCATTTACCTCACAAGATGAATTAGCAAACATCAATGCAAGAAAAAAAAATTTAATGCCATTTAAAAGGGCATCACTATCATGTCTTGCAGAGAATTCCAGAAGACAGAGGAGTTAACAGTGTTAAATGACAGATGCTAATCATAAATCTAAATATCTGGAGGCAGGAATGAGAGAGCAGGAGGAAAAAATTAAAATGACATGGTTAAAGAATTACTCCAGGAAAGTAACTGCTACCAAATTATGATAAGAAGATTAATTTTCTGCCATTATGAAATGGACTGCATTTGCCTACCATATCATTCAGTACTTATTAAGTGAAATTAGTATTTATTAAGTAAAATTGAGGTTTTCTGTAGTATCTTTTGTCTTTAATTAGGCTCTCAATGAAGAGGAGTTTAGTAGTCTAGTAATACTTCAGAGTTGTTAGGAAGTTCAACAATTACACAACTTATGAATTTCATTTTGTACCCCATGATGCAATACAAGGACACCCCATGATGCAATACAAGGACTACAGGTATGCCCACCTGCAGTGTCAACATGCAGAGTCCACAAGCACCAGCACCCAGAGGAACAATAACCCAGCCCGTTCCAAGCTACTGCACGGCATTTTCTGAACAAAAACCATCTCGCTCCAAAATTAAACTACCAAAGAGTCTAAACACACATTAATTTACAAGACAGTCAAAAATTGCAGCATGACACTTAAATCACACCATCTTCCAGGTTTCTCCATGAACATCTGCCTTCTGTGCCAACAAGACAAGAAGCACACCCAGGAGTCCTTTGACAGTGATACCACAAGTGTTTATACTTGGACAAGTATAAACCAGTACCAGATCACACACTCACAGAACCTTGATGGCCCTTAGACTGAGGCCCACAACTACATTTCTGCAATTCTGCATTAACCAGATCTGTTCTGGACAGAAGATAGGTGATCCATCATTACACATGGTGGATTACAGGTTGATTTCACAAACAGGAAGAACAAGTCAGCATAGGAAGAATAAATCAGCATCGTCCTAACATGTAGGTGTGGCAGTTTTGATTCACTGACACTTAAGAGTGCTGCCAGGCCTTATGTACAAGAGGTGGGCACTAAATATGATAGTTAATTATCTTCTAATTTAAAAAACAGTCTGAAGCAATACTAAAAGCAGTATTACAATGGAAACCCTTCCTTTACGTAGCACCAGTTGAATTTTGTGCTTTAGAGGAAAGAATGTCAAGAATGCAGACGAAGTAAGAAAAGACATAGCTTCAAAAGTCACTAAAGAATTAAAATACAATAGTATTTTTAAACTAGAAACCTTAACTTATACAGTAGGACAAAGTATCTCCAAAAGTAAACATCTTATTTGTCCAGTAAAACAAATCAAAATACTGTAGTATAAGCCAAACTACATTTTCCTTAAAGACACTCCTTACTGCCACAAGTCTGAATTTTCTTCAAGGCTGATTTATCATTATACTATATCATTAAAATAGCCTAAACCATTGTTTTCTTACCACTTTCCACAACTCTATTTCTCTTAACATAAACAACCCATTTTGCTCTCCTTTTGAACTCATTCCATGTATATCCATAGATAGACATTCCTCAGCATCACCTTCTCAAGACTTGAGGATTTAGTAACAACACTGGTGAAATACAGTTTTAAGTAACTTTTTTTGCTTGTTGTTTATTACCAGAGAAGATAAAAACTTCTGATTAGCTACAAGATACTATTTCAAGATGTGACAATTGCAATAATTAAGGTTTTGTATGACGTCCAAAACTGCAGTGATTTTTTACAGCAACATGCAGCTTATACTGTTTGATATCTAACTGATTAATTCAGCCATTTACAGGTTCTCCAAAACACGTGAAGAATCCTCCTCCATTTCATTTGGATTATAATATATTCCCAGATTAGTGCCTCCAGAGAACCACTTAAATAGAAGTAACACAGATATCCCATGTTTCCAAGACTCTTGACTATGTTCTGTGATACTGTGATAAACAAGTCCAATATATGACCTACAAAACAAATCCTTCAACTCTAAATGCCATTGTTAAGTATTTTGTACAGAAACTACCGAATCTAAGAACTGAATATACATTTTAAACCATCATGCCCCTCCAGCAGTTGAAAGGTTTTACACCATTATTACTGAACACTTAGAATATAAAACATGTTACACAAAATGCATTCTACAACTTAAGCATTTCCACCATTCCCACTTACCTCCCCCTATTTCACAATCTTTGCCTTTTCTACACCTTCTCAACTTGCCACTGACCTGTAGAAAAGGAAGCTGTTCAACAGTAACAACTTGGCCAAATTCTAATAATTTCAAATTTTATTCTGTTATTCCTTACACTTATCAACTAAGAGATTGCATTAACTATCCTCTTTTTTGCTAAATAATGAATGAAACAACAAACAATTACCATAGTTGTTTGATAATACAATAAAATAGATGGGTTGCTACTGGAAAAATAGCTGTCCCGCTACCCCCTTCTTGCATTTACTTCTGGCCATACTTCATAGCCAAGGGCATTTGTCATCCTCTTTGTTGAGCAACAATCTATTAATTTCTTTTCAAATTAATTAGCTTTCCAACAGTTTAATATGCTGAGCTGGCTCAACAAAAGAGTCCTGTGGCTGGTGCAAAACAGCTCTTTTGAAAGTCAGTGAGACACTATGGCAGACATAATCAACTATCCAATTCCATCAAAAGCAAACATAGATGTCTGTACTGTTCTGGTAGCTACAACTGCTTTAGAAGTTGCCACACACTGCTCCAAATCCAGCCTACTCTCTCTGGCTATGGCACTATGAGGAATATTTAGTACAACACCCAAGTGCCTGTACCAAGTGTTACCTAGCCAGCTATGAAACAGAAAAGCCTGGCCCCACATGCTGTTTTTCCCCACAGTAATGAAAATTCTTAACTCACTCTGGTTTGTGCTGTCTGAATAAATTCCAAGTTCTGATAAGCCAACAGTTGATTGCCTTTGCCTAAAGCCTACATAAAATGGCAATGAAAGCAGCAGAGATGTGACAGAAACAGAAAATTGTTTAATTCCTGCAGAAAAATGAACCACTAGCTCATTTTACCAAGCACAAACTAGAGTGGTCTCATCTAGGTTCTCTAATCCATTACTATTACTTCAACACATCAGATAGGATCAGACTCTACCATTCATCCATGCAAAGCCAGGAGTAGCTTTATTCCAACACAGACAGCACTCACCACTGAGTAGTTCAATATTCCAAGAGTATGTAATGAGAACTAGTTCTAATTCTAATTATTTTCTTCATTGATCTGTGTAGCTTCTACAAATAATGCTATCACAAATGAAAACAAATGAAAAGAAAATTTACACTAATTTAGGGAATTTCTCTTAGAATTCTCTGTTAAAAGTTTAAGACCAATAAACCCAATCCACCACTTCCATTGAGTGTCTCCAAGATGGAACCCAATACAATGGAAGCGTATCCAGGCCAGCTGTGGTGCAGAAAAGGAGCTGCTTTAGCACACTACCACACCTATAGTAAGGACCCTGACCTCAACACTTCCTCCTATTAATCCACACTGTTTCCAGCATGCAATTCACTGTATAAACCTCTTTCACGTTTAACTTGCAAAGCAAAAGCTGGAATGACAAAATCTTAACACTTAAGCCAGAACTGAGGTCACATTTTAAAAGGATGCTTAACATGAAAACATATCCAACCCAAATTGTAAAGACACACATTTATCATTTCAGTCAAACTACAGTTGTAAATTACACGAAGAAAACAATTTTATTATCTCTTCAAAATGAAAAGAAGTTGTAGAAAATCTGGCTAATATAATGTAAAACAAACTGTCTGCAAAAACTGCCACTCAGAAGGGACATTTTTATTAATTAAAAATCTCTTTGAAATCCATATGCTGATACTTTTATAAACTGCTGCAGCAAAATACTTTCCTACAACACAGTAGGGAAGTACAGGGAATTTAGAGTTGATCAACAGCATCAACAAAAAACAATGTGACAGTAATTTTCAAAGTAAAATGTGGGACCCTAATAAAAACATCCCCATCTGCTTTAGGTTTGGTGCTGCAAGAACCGTACAGTAATTAAAACACCAAGAGCTTAATGAATTGTCATAGCAGTTCCATTTAATAAATACCACTTAACTGAAAACTGGCATTTACAATGCCTTAACGTAAGTAGGGTAAACCTTAGTAACTTGTACAAGAATTTTCAACCTAACTATACATTTTAGATGAAATGACAGCTCTTAAGCAGCAAGCTCAGAATGAACATTATTCTCACAGCATTACTTGTTATGAATACGCTACAGCTCCCCAGACTGGAAAGAAATAAACCTTAATATTGCAGAAACAAAAAACAACAGAGAAAAGCTTGAAATACCACACACAAAATGAACACAATGTGATTCCTTCCCACAGTCAGCATGCTACAATGCAGAGACCTCCTGAAGAGTAGCACTGCACTCCATTCGTAACTTTATTCTACTCCACATGAAACCAGAAGGGCACAGTGACAAAAAAATGATATGTTAATGAGATGATGAAGATTATTCTTACTGTTCTAGTTACAGTATTTTGATATTTTGACATCAAAAGAATAGCGGTCACAACTGCCTGTTATTGACTTATACTAACAGAAATTAGGCTCAAATGTTAAATAAAGATCAGTTAATATTTGCAGAAGAGTTTGAACATACAAAATGCTATGTAAGTAGCCGGTATTAAGTCTTCCCACACACTCATTCTGGCATGCTTCCAAGCAGGGAAGTCCCACAGAAACATTTCAACAGCAGTAAGGAGAAACAGAGAGCTCAGGCAATTGCAGCTATATTCACAACAGTCCTTCTAAGGAGCACCTGCAGAACTGGGGAGAACCAATGCCCACTGCCTGCTACAAATTCCAACACCAAAAAAGAAACTCCTGTTCCAACACAGCTTATATAAAGGCATGCTGAACAACCCACATCCCTATAATCCTGTGTACAACCTGAAATGATCTGCAGAACTCCAAACATCTTGTAAATATGACTTTCCTGTTGCCTAGTATTCCTGACCAGACTACAACTTCACAAAGCAAAATCAGCCTACAATGTAGGTGTCAGTTTGATTTTCTTATAGAATTTTATTTTCAATACATCACAGCTCTGTCTAGAGCAGACTAGTTTTCCCAGATTTAAAATCTAAAATGGTGAGGAATTAGGCAATGAATCACAATGTAATAGCTTCTGATCATTCAAGAGCAAAGCTCTTCCCAAACATGTAAAGAAAGCCAGTACCTTCTTAGCTAGGATCCCATGTTGCAAAAAACACTCTACAAGCTCTCTTCCAAGAGGGGAAGAAAAGAAAATTGTCTAAATTGTGCCAAAAGTGAGGTAAAGAGGAGAGGCGCATCGCATGTTCAGGCATTTCTCAATATCTCTGAAGGACAACATTAATACTTTGTAAGATCAAAAAAGGGTATGTCTGATTCAATTATCAGGTACTCTTAGAGATAAGACCTGTAGCCTCAGGATGCCCCAAAAATCTCCAAAGCTAGGAGGGATAGGACTTCAGATCATTGCATAGCATGGTCCATAGGCCAAAGCCAGACCTCACGTACAGAACTGGCACTGCAGAAAACTCCAGAGTGCAAAGGCTCATCATGAGATCCAACCACAGCAGGCTGGTAAGCATCCAGCTGAAGAAGGAGGTCTAGCAGGGTTTTTACAACAGCATCTGATTAACCAAGCCAAAGCTGCAACAAAAATCTTCTGAAACTGTTCTTAAAATCTTCTCTTACCCCTTCCATCTCATTCCCAGTAACACCTGCATAACTTTAACCAGCACACAGACTGAAACCAGAGAAAAATGTACATCGTCTTCCTGCCTGCATAAATTAATGTAAATCAGCCACAGTCCTGAATTTCCTTGTGGAGCTCTAATTGATCTATGACAGACTTTGCAACATTTCAGGGGAAGAAAAAAAAGATAAAATGGAGATCACTGCAGAGATTAGAGGACTACTTTTGGAATTGGCATGCCAGCCTGATGGTTTTTATGAGTAAGACCAGGTAGAAAAGTAGATGACTTTTGAGGAATAAAGTTTCCTCCTCCTTGCTCTACAGTAACAGAAGACATTGCTACTACTGTTGGACAGGGTAACTGATAAAACACTTCAACTACCGAAATACTGAGTATTTCTCTATTCTTACTGGCCAAAAGCTCCAATATCCTCTTTCATGCAGAAGCAACACACATTTGACTTCACAGGAATTTAACCCACAGAAAAATACTTTTCTTCAGAGTTTAGCTCCTTAAACCAGTTCACCTGTAGGGCTCAAGTGGTCATGAAACACAGGCACAAGGCTAACAACAGAGCATGTGATCAGGACACAGAAACAGAACCACCCTAGCAGCACCACCTACTCATGGAACTGCCCTGTGAATGGGAAGGCTCATCTTCAGGAGCTTCAAGTGAACAAGTAAGGAAGGAAGAACACTATGAATGAGAGAGGAAACTCTGCAGGTGATCATGTTGAAAAATTACTTAGTTACATCACTGTTCAATTCTGTTCTTTCACATCAGTGAAGTAACTAGTCTCTCCAGCAACCACCCCCATAGCAAAAGCTTTTCAGTGGATCGCCAGTTGGAGTTCTCCCTTCCAAATCCCATTCAAAAAGCCTTTAATGTTTGATAGTTAGGAATTCAAAAATTAAACTTTCGAAACAAACATTTGCAGATTTCCACATCTGGCAATGTACTCTAAGATTAAGTTTTAACATTAAAACATTTACTTACACTGTATGTATCTAATAACTCAATGCCAACATATTCCATGCCAAAATAAAAAAAGAGAAGATGACAGAGCTGGACACACAAGGTACTTCTGAATAGCTCTAGTATTCATTCTCATTTTCTTCCATATTCCTACCTTTCCTATCTTTCTTGCTATATTTTCATTTAACATAATAATCCCATTGCATCTCCTAGGATGCTCAATTCCTTATACACTAACAAATAATGCTTAAAGGAACTGAAAAACTTCAGTAAATTTCTTAAATCCCCAAGTTCCCAGGAGCATGGAGTCAATCTTGCATCCAGAACAACCATTTGAATTTTTCCATGCTTTCCTTCACTGGAGATAGGGGAAGACTAAACCCATTTGTAGGCTTATGCAAGAATGCATAAATCCTCTCTTGTAAACAAAACTTCTCTAACCAGTTTTGAATGCAAGGTATGCTTTGCAGTTTACAGCCTCTTGGCACAAAAAGGAAAACCCTTGAGAATTCAATTTTACAGAGACTGTTACTGCATTTGGGGGTGAATAGGAAGAATCTTAATGAGTAACCTACTGTACGTGAAGGGGATGACTTTCTGTATTTTCTTCTACCCAATGCTATTGAACTTAAAGTGTCTAAAAATGTTTTTGACATTTTTATATCATATTGATGTAAACAATCTGCCTTGCCACCTTTGAAAATTTCTGTTTAGCACTAAGTACTGCTCTGGGGCTCTAAGCTAACTTTAATAAAATCCCTGTATTGCCAAATAGAAATTGAGCAGTATAACAGAGACAATGCAATGCAGCAAGACAAATAAAATTCCTAAAAGCTGATTTTTTTTATTATATTTCAACTGTCAAGCCACAGCTCATCGGTGTACAAAATCTGATTTGTTTCATAGCATAGTGGTAATACACTATACATGTCACTGCATCAGCAATACCTTTTAATTGACAAACATTTTTAAATTCATCATATACTAATATGTATCAGTTCTGTAAACAGAACTTACCAAAACTAGTTGAATGGAAGCACACTCAATAAAACACAAACAGCTTAAACGCAGAATATTGAAAATAAATGTAATTGAGTAGGGAAGAAAACCCAAACATTTTCCATTGTTACTGAAGCATTTGCCTTGTTAAACCATTTCTATGTTTGGTAAATCAACATGCAAAAGCCAGTTTCACCTTTTCTTTAGCCAACTGTTTATTAGGCAAGTAACAACAGACCTATACCACAGATCCAAGAGAGATACTTGTGCAGCTTTCCTTTCTGGTTACCATAGTTTCAAATGAACTGTAGATCTCTAGAAATAATACTTATGAGAAGAAATAAAAGTATCACTGCTTAAATATGAAAACTGCAAGAAGAATCATTTTGATTAGTGTATGAATGACACTTAAGTGAACAGGTAAATGCTTAGGAAAGGAAGCTTTATTTGCAAGACTTTGTCAGACACAGTAAGTGAAGCTTGAGCACAGACAGAAGAAGGATAAATACAGCACATGGAACAAGAGGGAAAAGTAGGTACCAAAAAGTCATTCAGTAGCCATTTACCTGTCTCTTTTTCTAAAATTCCCAACAAAAAACCATAATCAGCTCTAAATCAGAACATTATAGTTCCAAGCCTCCCACATCAAGGGATACTTTCTAAACGTATACTGGGGGGGTGAAAAACACGAATCTTCTCAAGGAATTTAAGATAACTTTAAAATCTGAAATAAAGAAGGAGCTTCCAATAGGAATAGCCTAACAGATTGTCAGAGAGATTGTGGAAACTTCATCCTCTGAGACATTAAAAACTTGACAAGTGGCCTTACAGGACAAGATTTAAGGAGAAGGCTGGATCAGACCTCCAGGGGTCCTTTCCCACCTAAGCAATTCTGTGACCAAGAACACAATTTTTTCATTGTGGCATTACTTCCAGGAAGCAACTGTGCATTCATTACACAAAGCTTTATTTCATGTGGTGTTAAAAGAAAGTATTTTGGATGCTGTTGTCCAAACAGGTACATAAGAAACAATAAAAATAGTATATAGCCACACACCAAACTGGAACTCTCCTGCAAGAATACTGTTCCCATCCCTAAATAGTACAAACCAGACAGATTTTACAAATTCTCATGTTATTAATCTTAAATTATTAATATGATAGTCTTTCCTTTTCAAATATATTTAAATAGTATTCTTTACCCTCAATCAAAAAATATATCAGTTCCCCTCTCTATTTCCCTGCCACAAGCACAGTTCTGCCACATGATATATAGGCTGCAGCCACTGGTCAATCTTGCTTTGAAAAAAAAGGCTTGATCAAACCTTCCCAGTTTCTTTCCTTGGAAAGATCATCATAAGAATCAGTCCCCTATTTCTAAGAAAATCAGAAGTGAAATGGCCAGTGGTCAGGATGCATCACCATCTTACACAAATTAAATTAGTTCACCACTACATCTATAATTATAAAAAATGTCTTATTCCAGGACTCCTGTCAGTCAGTCACCTTTAAACTGAAAACCAGACACCTCAAATGCATGCATTAATTATGAAGCTGTGTTCTTCACATTTATGACTTATATTGGGGATTTCTGTAACTCTGGTAATCTATACATTCAATTACCCACAGTAACAGATGAAAAAATAGACCTCCAATATTCACACCCCTAAACCATACAAACTCTACTTTAAAAAAAAAAACAAACAAAAAAAAAAAAAAAACCAACCACAATTATATCACTTGCTTATTATCTGCTTACTAAGACTTGATATGGTCCAAATTTTCAGTTGATCCTTATTAAGGGATGAACCAAAAGTTTTACATGAAGGAATAAAGGAATAACAGGTAATAGCATGAAAGACTTAAAAAGCCTTAGCTTGAACAGATCATTTTTATTTGTAAACAAGGTAGAAGTCAATTTTCTTTTGTCCAGATATGATGGTGCAAGGAAGGTCTTGAAACTGAGGCTGAAATCCTATGTTCAGTACAAAACTGCAATTCAGCCATAACCAAGAACTGCAACATTACCTCCCCAGCAACAATGCCCATCTATTTCCAGTCAGTTCCCACGGCCTAAGCAATAGGAAAATAACTGCATGAAGTCATCTTTGCTATGTGACCACAGGAAGTGCAACACACACCGTCCCAGGAAGCATCCCAGGAGCGTTCCCATGGTGCCCGCACTCGCTGGGACTGAGGGACCGCTGGAGCAGGGAGAAACCTGAGGGGAGATGCAGGTAGGGTCAGCCGTCCTGCACATCGCCCACAGCCCACAAGCTAAGCAGCATCTCACCAAACCTTTGCAGCAACTCCAAAGCCAAATTTGGAATGCAACCACAACTAAATAAAATATGCATACCTAAGTTGTTACTTTTTAAAATAGTTAGTAGTTTCAGAAATGTTTTGTCTTTTTCAAAATGGCAGTACATTCAGATTCATTATTTTATTAATAGGAAAGCCTGAAATTTCAGCTATAATTCTTACCAATCTAAACCACTGCAGAGAGATCCATTATATGGCAACAGGCACCATCTGAGACCTTTTTCAAAACACAAGCAGAAGTCATCAGCTTGTTCTATCAACCCTTGAACAATGGGAACAGACGCAAAAATACTTTCCTCTCTAGAGCTATACAGGAGCAGTAACAAAAAACTGCTGCAGAAAACAAAATTATTTCTTGTGTCACATATATTCCCTTGCTCTAATATAATAACTAATGTTTACTGAAATAAAGCATAGAAAAGCAAAATGCATAAAAGGTTGTGTAAGAGCAGGACTAATAAGGCATTAAATTTGGAGCCATAAGAAAATAAAGCACTCACCTATCTACCAAAAAAAAATTTCACAAAAAAACCCAAAACCAACCAACACATGTTCTCAGGTACTTTTTTGGGTAGGTATTGTGATCAGCTTCTCAATCACAGATCACAAACTACCCTGCTATATATGCCAATCTTCTTACATCTACTCCCTCTTCTGATCATATTTTTTTACAAAAAGAAGCCTTCCAAAGGCAGAAATCATAGCTAGCTACACAATCAGAAAATGTGCAGAATAGACAACAATGAAGTATATACAAAGCAGCTATGAGACAACTAATTTATTTTCCCTCTGAAGCCACAATAACACAAGAGGTAGCTGCACACAAATATAGTTCTACATGTCCTTCATTTCTGACTCAAACTGGCACAAACAAGATTAAACAGAGACCAGTCCTGGGCTCCTCCATGCAAATCTGTAGCCATTAAAGGCTAGGAAAAGCCAGGTGCCACATGAAAGCCACAGGGGTACCCTGGGGGATCAAATTTTCCCACATTCCTATCTCCAAAATTGGGTGCCAGATCTCAGAAAACGTTTGTGAAAGGTTTCCCTTTTCCTCTTTTCTACCTAAGATCCCACAGATCTAGGACAATTAAACTGGAAAACTTGGAAATACAGGGATACTAAAAACTGATTGAGTATTCTGTGAAAGAATGGAATGGCATAACCCATCAAATCTAGGATTCTGGTCTAGTCTCAGTAATCTCACCCATCAAACTGACAGGATCAAGAAAAAAAACACAGTTCATGTGCTGATACCCCCTGAACACTGAAACATTTTTCTTAATGCAAGCTTCCCGACTTCAAACCAACACCACTCCTACAATTTTCTGTGATGATCTAAATGAAGGTCACCTTCAGAGATTTCCCTTTGTATTTATCCTCACAAAAAATTAATTTCCAACTTTACCATATTTTTATAAACTTCAAGATGAGAATATTTAAGGAAAATAAATTCTAGTTAAAACAACATAGGATTAAAACTACAATTTTAACCCTGTACTCTCAAAATGTGTTTTTGCTACAGCACTCTTGAGTAAATACCCGACCTTGTCAAAAGTCACATCAGTTTAAGGCTTACCCTTAAACTACAAAGACACAACGAACTTTTTGAAAGCAGATTTTTTTCCCTAATATAAAAAGCCAGCTGAAGTCACTGTACTAATCTTCAAACACGAAACCTGCTCACTGAATGGAACAGCTTAACTGGTTTACTGTTCAAAGCAGTCTTTCAGGCCTCCCGCCCGCCCAGGAGCTGCGGCCCCGCAGTGTGACCCTGCCGCGGCCCCGCCGCCGGGGCGCCCCCTGGGGACCGGGGGCGGTCGCTGCACGCCCCACGCGGGAGCTCGGCCCGCCCCGCGCCCCGTCCCGCCGGGAGCGGCTCCCGCCCCGAGCCAGGCGTCTCACCCGCCCGCAGCCCCATTCCGCTCCGCCTCTGTGCCGAGCCCGCAGCACGGGGCGGGCAGGAGGCAAAAGGAGGCCCAGAGCGGCCCGCACCGCACCACTGCCCGTGCCAGGAACTATGGCACCTTGAGGAATTCCCATTTTTACCCTGCCTTTGAGTTTAAAGGTGAGTTCACCTAAAACGCTGCACGGCACTGAACCCAAACCACAGCTATAGGCTATGTCACCATTTAAGTTCTTGTGATGCACATGAAAAAGAGCTCTTTCCATCCTCCTCCCTAAAACTCCGATTTCCCGCTCACCTGTTTCCCAAGGACTAGATTATCACTCTCTTCTTCTTAGTCAATGATCCTCATATAAGATGAAGTTTTCAGAATATCAATGTTTTAAGTGATACTGAGAAAGAGAGCAAAGCTTTTATTTAATAATATTAAACTGGTATGTTGATGGCTGCTATCAATCACTTCTTTCCATGACAAAACAAGTACTGAACCAGATGATGCTCTTGGAAACTCTCACATCTCACTGACAGAGACCAAATCGACAACATATTCCTCTTTCCAGTATGTTTTCTTAATTACACACATCAAAAAAAGAGGAAAAAGGAGGAAACAAACAAACCAACATCCACCACCAAAACCCAACAGTACCATTCTGGAAATTCACACCTACAATATTCTCCTAAGTTTTTGAATTAGAGAAGGAATGGCCACCGTAGGCAGAGACCACACTAAGCTGAAAACCTTGTCTCATCTGACAAAACACAGAATTCCAGTACCACAACCAACAAGCACAAGTAACAAGCAGAAATATTTGCTTATTTTCTGGGATTCATTTGGTGAAATAAGCAACTGAAGTATTTCAGGTTTCTGTAAAACATACAACCTGTTTTTACTGGCACACAAGTCTCAGAAAAGCTCATCTCTCCTAAAATATTTGCCTGCAGCAAAACACTGAGACAGTAAGACCACAAATGAAAATGGCAAACGAGGATTCTGGAATCATTCTAAATTTGAGCCATAAGTGACAAAGAGCAATCTAATTTTAAAAAGTTCATAAAGCTTTGATGTGCCAACATCATTTCATGACTTAACTAAGTCTAACACAGTTGCTCCCACCACCAAGAGCAGGAACTTTCAAGTGGTTTGTTGCCTGCAGCTATTTTCTACAGGAGACTGCAGTAGCATGTAATATTCAAGAGAAGCTGTCTACATTATTTTTTATAATTCAGTTGCTATTGGTAAGTTATACTGAGACAAAATAAACCTAGAGAGTATTTAACTGACAATTCTATTTACACTCCTTCCAAGTGGAAATTATTTCATTCCAAATGTTGAAAGACTTGAACACGTAAAGTTCAAATGTGATATATTTATGGAATTTGAGTTAGATTACAAGCCAGCTAACTGAATACTCCAGTTTATAAAATGAATGCTATTCAAGTCACATAATGCATTTTAACTAAGTATTTTAATAAGCTACGAAATAGCAATTTTTTGTCATTTCACAGAACCCATTTTTTTAACGTATATTCAAATATCACAGGATCCTTGATTTAAACCAACTCAAATTAATTTGTTTTCAGTTGCAAAACATCAAGACTTTGTATCTGAAAGATGAGAGCTGTACATAAATTTTACTTTAACTTCTTAAATACAAGTTCAACAAATCCTTACATTGGTTATTGCCTTTATTCAGCATTATCTTCTTGAAACTCCAAATGTATTGAAAAGCTCCAAAAGCATAACTCTGGCCCAAGTACATAACTTGGAAGTTATCTGAAGGCTAGGAAGTATCACAGAAAAATTGAAGTCTCTCCTATCTCCCAGTTCCACGCCTGTGGGTTTTTTGGTTGGTTGAATTTAAGCTTATACAACAGTCAACTTTAAGTTTACCACAAGTAACTTAATACAAACAACAGCAACAGAAATTTGGGGTTTCGTGACACAGGTTTGTGTCTACAGCCCACCTGTAGACAACACAATGAAATGTCTCTGGTTTTGTCAAGAAGGACCAACATGAGCCATATGAGTTACACAGCAAGACCTATCTGTCAGAGATGGGATTCAATTAGTATTTTTCTCCTTTGTATAACTTCAAAGATTATTTTTTTTTTCAGCCCGTTCACCTCTAGGGCTTTCAGCAGCAGAAAATATTCATGCTGATGCTAAAAACAAGGCATTTCTCACACCCTGTTTCATTCAGCAATGAAACTGTTATCATGCCATACAAGAAAACAAACTATGTTACCCAATAAAGAGCCCTATACCAGATCTTTGGTACTGAGTTTGTGACTGATCACCAGGAAGACAGATCCACAAAATTATGAGTTGAGGATAATGAACAAGTGATACCAAGATGACAGAGATTAATGATGGTCAGTTGCACAATCACTCGTGGTGTTTATTTCTCTGCATACAATCAGCCAGCCTGCACATGGATAAGTCTTGGGAGAGTTCAACACCAGATAAATACTCCAGGAATAACAATAAATAGACTACTGATTTAAAGAAAAGAGACTATGAAAAACGGGAAAAGTTGTTTCGAATGGCCAAGCACTACAAACGAGAAAGAAGTAATCAATCACAAATCGAGCCGGAACTGCCAAGGGTTAACAGGGAGACTTCTGCTTGGAGAACAACACCTCGCTGTAAGAAACGCCACGAACTCTCATTCTCGGTCATTTAAAACAGGATTCAACAAAATTCCCAGAGAGCACGAAAGCGTCGTGCAACGGCTTCCAGAGAAGCGATCCAAAAGGCGTTTTCCTCCGGTTCCCTTCCAGCAGCCCGGCGAGCCGTGCAAGCGGGACGCGGAGCGGAGGGGCCCGGCCGGGCCCGGAGGAAGCGGCCGCCTCCCGCGCGGCGGTGGCCAATGGGCGGCGGGCGCGGCCCGAGGCGCGGCGAG
>NW_024498462.1:6142235-6145761 GCF_017590055.1 Onychostruthus taczanowskii
CGGGCGGCGGCCCCGGGGCGCGCGGCGAAAACGCGGGGTCACAGCGGCGGCTCGGGCGCCTCGGGAGACCGGACACGCCAGGGTGTGGCTCGGGGAGCGCACGGGAAGGGAGAGCTTTCGAGCGCGGGCAGGGCAGGCGGGGGGGGCAGCAGCGCTACACGGGCTGCCAGAAAGTAATAAAAAAATAAAACAAACGGAAAAAAGCCCCAAACAAACAAAAAACAACAACAAAAAAAATCCAATACCAAACTAAACAGCCAACTTCCCACTGCCCCTCAGTAACTAGAACACGGGACTCGGCGGTGATCGAAACTTTGTGTCACCTCCTAACGCCGCATCCCGTGGGAACACAAGAAAGGAGAGCCGGGCCCGGGCAGTATAACAAATAAATAAAAGCAGCGACAGAGGGGCCCGATCGCTTCCACGCCCGCTCGCGGGGGCGAGGAAAGAGGGGGAAAAAAATTGAGGTCGGTGGGTCCCGGATTTCCACGGAGTAGACGGATTATACAACGCTACCAGAAGAGAGGAAGGCATGGAGGCAGCGCGGCCGGGAGCGCAGCGGTGCGGGCCCCCAAGGCCAGCACGCCCAGCACCAAGGGATGCGCTCGGGCAGGGACAGGAATTCCCGGAAAACAGGGCCTCCCAGCCCAGCCATCTGCGGCCCCTCTCCTCTGCCCCTCCGTCCCTAACCGCAGCAACTATATATACATATATATACACAGGTATATCTATATATGTATGTATATATTAATTTTTTTAAATCCGTGTAGCGAAAATAAGCGCCCAGAAAAGAGAAACACCAGGAAAGCTCTCGTTTCCTACCTGGGCAGGGTTCAGCTCAGTTCAGTGCGTGCCGAGGAGGAGGGGGCAGAGGAGCACTATCTAAAACAAAAGTGGCGCCAAAACCCCCCAGTAAGAAGCATTCTCCTTCCTCCTCCTCCTCCTCCTGCCGCCCTCCCCCACCGGGGCCGGCGAGAGCCCAGCGGGGTTCCAGCAACACGCGGCTCCCGGCATCGGGCGTCCCCGGCACAAGTTGGCAAGCGCCCTTTCTTTACAAAAAAAAAAAAAAAAAATAAAGGAAGCCGAACGGAAACTGCCACAACTCTTCCTCTTAGCGGACAGCAGCCGAGGAGCTCGGCCAAAGTCACTCGGAGGGGAAAACTCGACCCACAAAGGCCTTCGCCGTGCTGGGCGCCGGGGCGGGGGGGCAGCGAATGGAGGCGGGGGGGAAGGTGCAGGTCACTCTCTACCTACGTCCTCACTTGGGCCGCGGGAGCCCCGCTTCCGCCAGCCCTCCTGTGCAATCACGGGGAAGGGCGGCCAGAGTTCCCCCGCTCTGGGAAGAGAGGCTGAGGAGACAAACCCCGATCCCTCGGCACTTCCCTGCGCGGGGAACCCGCCGGGAGCGGGCTGGAAGGAAGAACTCGGCTACTGGGCAGCGGGGAGCAGGGGGAAGGGAGCGCTGTCAGGGGTGCGAGTCCCCTGCCCGCGGCCTCCCCCGACATTCGACCCCGGGGCACAGGCAGCCGCCCCACCATTTTCTCTGCGCGGCCCAGCGCTCCCCCCGAGCGCGGCTCGGGCCCCGACCCCATTACCCTCGCTTGCCCACCCGAGCGGCTCGGCCCGGCCCGGCTCGCCCGCACACACACCCCACGCACACAATGCCCGAGTCCTCCATCTTGCCGGCAGCCCCTGCTCGGCTCGGCAGAAGGGGGGAGGAGGAGGAGGAGGAGAAGGCGGTTCTCCATTTTAGCTCGCCGAGCGCCGGGCCCGGCCTGCCCGCGGCCGGCTCTGGGGAGGAGGAAGGGGGCCGGGGCGGGCAGGGGGGCCGCTTTCGGCGCCCTCTCGCTCTCTCACTCGCGCTCCGCTCGCCTCCCCCCTCCCCGCCGCGGCGCGCCGGGAACGGGGGGTGGGGAAGCGGGGGGCTGGAGTGTTTTCGCGGCTCGGCCCCGCCGTCCTCCATCTTGGCTGCGCGCAGTCCCCGCGGCCAGCCGGCCTGGCGCCCCGTGCGGGCCCGGGGGCCGCGGGCCCCGGCCCGGCCTCTCATCGCCGCGGCGCACCGCGATCCCGTGTCCCCCCGCCAAACTTCCAGAAGCTTCGCCGCCATTTTCTAACTTACCTTGCCCAGTGTCGGCGTAGGCAGCGAGGAGGCCCCGGCGCGCAGCTCCGCTCCCGTATCCCCGGCGCGGCTCGCCGGCTGCGCGCCCGTCCCGGTCGGTGCCGGGCTGTGGGCGCGGAGGGGGCGCGGGGCGCGGGCGGGTCGGGGTTATTTAATTTGGCGGCGGCGCTGGGGATTGTTTGGGGTGTTCGCTGCTCGGCGGCTCGCGGGCGAATGGAGGGCGCAGGCGCCACCTGGCGGCCGCCCAGCGGGGCCCGCTCTCCTGGGCGTGGGGCGACACCTGCCGGCCGCCCGCGGCAGCGCCGCGCCGAGCGGGGTAAACAAGGTGCGGCGCATGCGCGGGGCGGGCCGGGATGGGATCGGCGGCGAGGCCCGGCGCGGCCTAAAAAGGAGCGGCCGCTCGGACACGGGGCCAGCCCGCGGGACGCGCCCGGCCGCACGCAGGCCCGGGGCTCTGCTGGTGCAGCCCTGCAGCAATCGGACGTGACCGTCCGGCCGAGGCGAAGCTGGGCCTCCCCGAAGTGCCCCTTGAGGCGATGCCGCAGGGCTCTGCTCGCTGCCGCCGGGAGCGGAGCCGTGCCGGAGGGAGCCGTGGCTCGGCAGATAAACGCACGGGTGCCCTCACGGGTGCCGGGCGCCTTATCTTGGGAAGTGCAGGCGCGCTCAGCGGCCAGGGCTGGCACCGATGGCAGCTCGGGAGCGGTCTCCAGAAACGCTCGCTGCTTCTGCCCAGCGTGCTCCGGGTTAAATGAGCGTTTGTGGGGTTCCTCTTTTCTCCCTGCATGAGGACTAGATCAACCTGAAGCGATCCATACAAGCAGTACAGAATTCTTAAAGTAACCAGATATGCCATTTGTGACGCCTGGGGTTTTTCACTTTATTGTGTAATGCTAAGCACATTGCTCATGCTGAATAGTTCCACGTACGATTATATTTAGATCAGTCAGCACAATAATAGTTTTGTCCTGGTAATTAGGCTCTAATCACTCTCTTGAGTTTATCTACTTATAATTTTGGGGACAGCGTTAGCATAACTAAGCAGTCACTCAAGCGAGTTCCTCTGCTCACCTGCCTAACAAAGGCAGGGTATTTAAGAGAAGAGTATCCACCAGCTCCAGTCTTTTCAAAACTAAGATGAGGCATCCCGCAGAGAAAATAGCGCTTACAATGGAAACCGTGATCAGATTAGCAGTGTTTAAAATAAAATTTTAAAAAAGAAAAGAAAAAAAAAATAAAAGCCGGCCGGTGTAATATAAGTTGATGACGCCTAGGAATTCTAGATACAATCTGTCGGTACATGAGACAGGCTTACAAAAATAAATTATATTCTGTCAAGTTCAGGGGAAACAAAAAAAAAAAAAAAAAAAAAGAAAAAAAAGCCTGCCTTGTAGGAAACACTTTAAAATT
>NW_024498462.1:6746031-6900080 GCF_017590055.1 Onychostruthus taczanowskii
CTTCAATTCACTTTAAAAAAATTTAGAATGTGTTGGCTTTTTTATGTCCCAAAAAAACAACAGAGATTTCTAAACTTCCACATAATCAAAATTAATTAACTATCATGCAGGATATCCCTAAGTACAGAATTATGCAGACTGGAAGGGACTTTCCACACCTTTCAGTCCAGGACCCATCTAAAGCACCTGCTCTTCCCAATGCTCATGGACAGGCACACAAAACAGGGTGATGGACAGGGAAGGGAAAATTAAACAGAAAAAATTATCACAGAGAAAAGCTACTTTTTCTTGTATTGAGAATGGAAATCCACCATGGCAGTATTGCACAAACCAGTCCCAGATGCATTTGAACTCTCAGAAAATTTATCCAGTCCTTTGATTAAGAGATGTTGATCAAGTCTATCCCTTCTGCAAGCTGGTGGCATGCACAAGGTTGCAAGGACCTCTGCTGGCACTGACACCGTAGGTTTGCTACTGGTGACTGGCTTTTCTTCTCAGGCAAGTTGTGGCTGCCCACTCAAGGCTGCAAAGTTTCTTATTAGCTGAGGAATTGGGCACTGCAACACTTTTTGGCATTTAGCACACTATCAAACCATCTATGAAATGTTTTCATGTAGCTGCACCAATTGCCTGATCCACTTAGTCCCCCCATTAATTCCTCTGATTTTGATATTACACAATAAATCATGAACATTTTTTCTTATTGAGGCTTAATGCACAAAACTATCAAGTACAAATGAAATAATGCAGTACAAATAAGCATATCAAACACACATTCAGCTCTAACTCAAACATATCTACACATGATTTAAAGTGAGACATGATCACTCACTGCTCATGAATGGAACAACTTTCCTTAAATCAAGCACTTCATCCTAATGAAAGCAGAAGGAATAGAAAAAGGTCTATAATAAAAGGATAATTTTTTATCTCATTTGATGCCATAAACACAAATTATTTTTATTTTTCTTACTGAGAAGCACTGTTACCTTAATGTTACTTGGATCCTTTAATATTGTATTTCCACACTTTGAAGCGTTAAGATTTCCTATGACAAAAATATTTTTGATATGCAGTACTTGTATGGGGGATAACTAATATTCCTCACTGAGAATTTTTTGTTCTTAAATGGCTACAAGCATGTCAGCTTTAACTCCATCTCACCACAGGGGTTTTATGTAACTGTGAGCAAAAACATTCAGTTGAGTCCTCTGTTCTGATTTTTTCTAGCAGGATTATTTTGATGAGGGTATTTTTTACTGAATTTTGTAACATCTACAATGGATTTGTTTGTTTGGGGTTGTTTTTCTGCATTGTCAATACCGTGTTTTCTGACTATAAAACATGGGTTTTTTTGGTTTTGTTTTTTGGGTTTTTTTGGGTTTTTTTTTACAGATGACTAGGAAACCAGCTGGAAAGGTAACAAATCTTCAAGTTCAGAGCACTAATGAGTCCCAAATGTCCTGCAACACCATTCTACTTGTTAGCCTTACCATTAAACATTCTTGCTGGAAAACCTGAATATTTGCTTCCAATTACCAACAGCATGTGAAAAATATGCTCATATCCTTTCCATTGTCTTCCAAGACACTTCTTCTCCACCAGCATCCCACACACAAGCTGAAGGGTGGGGCAGACCCAGGGCAGAACCGTGCCCATTGACCAGTCCAGAGCATGACAAAACATCACACATCTCACCCCTGGAAATCTGAAGGTTTGTAGGAAACCTGGGGTTAGTCATTTGCAGATGAACTGACTCTGAAACCCTTGTCCTGCCAGAAGAGGTTCAGGAAGCTGAGCTCATGGAGCCTGGAACGCAGCTGCTCCAGAGGGCCCCATGTGAGACCCCCATCCTCACACTGAGGTTGTTAAAGACATGAGCCAGGTTCTTCCAACACTATGTGCCTTTAGCAATACCTGAGATTGCATCATTAATTACCTCCATAAAAATAATCAACTTCATAAGAGAGCAACAACAGCTTGCTCAGCTGAAAATTGTACTTATAAATACCCCAGATAAGCAGATATGGCACAGGCCATGCCCAAAGTGTGCAAGGGACAAAACCAGGGACAACAGTATTTAACTGCAGGCAGTTTAGAGGCAGAGAAACAAGATGCCTTCAAGATCACAGCAGTGATTAACCAGGCTTAAGCATCACCAAGACTGCTGACATCTTCCCTGGTGCACTTCAGCAACCCCTTCCCTCAGCTGAGCATAGCCACGAGATAGTCCTAGTAAACAGTACAGACCAGGCCACATTACTGGGCAAAAGAGAGGGAAGAGAAAATGTGTGCTGCTCTGTGCCATTTGATCTTAGTGCTAGAGAGAGGCCATCACCAATTTTATTCACCATTACACCTGCTTTGCTTACTACCCTGGATCAAGGTTATCCTTGCTCATTCAGCCTTTAAGTTCTGAGCACACTTTATTTTCTACCCTGTTATCACAGTTTTTTCTGCAGTGATTTGATGAAGAATTATTAAAAGAGACCTATAAATTAATTCAGTGAGCACGTAAGATAGTAACAAAACAATATCTAGTTTCCTCCCTACAATAAAGTTGTATTGCTTGCAGCTAATCTTCTGCAAACCTTGCTCACCATCATCCAGTTAAATGCAAATCTTGGCTAACTTTTGCTTATAAAGAATTTGCATTTACAAGAACTTTGCTATCATTCATACAGTGAAGTCTATATCATGATTTGCATGCAAGGCTCATAAGAACAGCATAACCTAGCTCTCCATGTCATTTTATCTCTTGAATCCAGCCTTCAACCTAACTCATGTTAGATGAAAACAAATCTTAAAATATTCCATCCAGTGCCAGCACAGCATCTTTAAGCAGCACCACATTTCTTTCACACTTTATTTCTTTTTTCATTTAACATAGTACTGTCAGTAATAATTCAGAATTTTCCTTTATTCCACCCTTTTCAAAAAAACTCCAACAAAAACTAAACAACCAACCACCAACAAATTAAACAGAAGCAGAGTTGCCAGGAAAGAAGGAAACCAGCAAGTTTGCCAAATAAATCATTATGTACTTAATCAAATGAAAACTACTTAGCTAATTTTGACAACCTTCATTTTATGCATGTTGGGTCACATTATAGCAAATTAAAACCTCTATATGGCAATATTAATGCAGTTACATCTACGTGAAAGATGAAGAGAGCAGTGGCTGTACAAATTAGAGATGGGTAAAGTAAAAACTTGTACAGGACTTTCCAAAAGGCATCTGAAGTTACAATAAAGAGAAAAATGTCTTGGTGTTCCCAGTGCTCAATCCAAATAGTCTGAAAGCAGCACCAGTGATTGGTTTCACGCAGAGGTGGGCCCAGGTGGCAAACTGCCAGTTTGAATGTGGGTGTACTTAAATTCATAGCTTTGGCTTATGTTAATAAGCATTTCAACACTTAGACCTCCTGTCAGGAAAGGAAAAAGAAAATAACAGGCTGAGCTATTGCAGGAGAAACAGGAACAAAGAGAGAAAGAAAGAAAGAAAGAACAGCAAAATGAAACCAGTCTCAAAGAATTTGAGGGATGGGTTCAGCTGAGCTCCAAGCAGGGATGATAGTTCTTGGTATCCTCACACAGACTCTCTTCCTGGAGAGGTTAATGATGTCTTTACTAATTTGAGAAAGATCACCACTGAACTGACTCTTAGACTGAATACTAAGAGAGCAGCATATTCATAAATTGCCAATTACCTAGAAAGAACAACAGAAGCTGCATTTTTTTATATATATATTTTGCAACAATAAATTGAAGGTTTAAAATATTGAAAAGTGTTCCCCACACAAAATTATACATCAAGGTAAAGAGGGGAGGGGGAAAAAAAGGAGTTTATATTAATATCCAAGCTCAGATGAGGATTGATGCCACCTTTGATTCTAGCAAGGATTAGGAAAGTTAAGTCATATTCCATTAAGAATGGCCTTAAACTGGCTTTTTGTGCAGGCAAGTGACAGCAGCACAAGTAGTCAGGAACAAAGTATCACAGTTTGATTAATATGCAAAACTTTAGATCTTCTTTATCTTACATTCAAGGTTTCAGTTCACTCTGGGGTGGTTTCTATTAATTTATCTCCATTTGAAGTAAAACCAATCATTTTTCACACACTGACATCTCTTTGCCTTTGAAAACTATACCTGATTCAGCAAGAGTACAAACAAATATGAGTCCCATCCATACATTCAAAAAGTGCATTTCTGCTCAGTTCATTTCTCTCAGAGTTGTGGTGCTCTATCCCACTAATTATGGACTACTGTGCCACAGAAATAAACAGATGAGCATCACACTGACGAGAACGATTTTTATGTGCAGAGATGAAGATATTTAATCTTTCTTTAGGAAGCCATGTCCACTTCTGAAGTCCACCAATTTATCAAAGCTCTCACTCAATCCTCAACTAAGTTTTTCTCCATTGTAAATTTGGACAAATGCATGTTTGTCAGTCTCACAGTCCTCAGTAGTAGCTGCCCAGTCACTTCCACAGCTCTTTCCTCTTCTGAAGAGCATCTCATTTTTGTTCCTTAGAAGATGTCTGCATCCATTGTACTGGAACCTCCCTGCTGAGGCCTCTATAACTTGCAGTTTTGTCGCAGGCCTCCCTCCTCCAGTAACTCTATCCATGATCTGCAACCATCTAGAAAACTATTATATATGGCCACATATAATCAATAAGTAATACATGAAACTACAGTTTCATCAATAGTGAGTTTCCAACTTGTTTGTGTATTTTATTCTTAATTTTTAATTGGTGTTAAGCATCTAGCACCAGTAGTTCCCTTTAAAATCTCAGGGTCAGTTATCTTTCTCCTCCTTTCCCCTTGCTCTCTTCTAATACCCTTTTACCTGCATCTGATGGCATTAACTGTACTCATTCAGCACAAGACATCAGGGAAAAATATTTGACTTATATTCCACAGTCCAAGAGTTAGGCTAAGCCTCTAACAAAAGGCTACAAACACAGCACAAGATAAATAGCCATTTCTTATAAGCCTCTTTTCCCTGCAAGATCCCTATCATCATTCCCCACCAGCAATAAATTTCTGTGAGAATTAAACATCTCTCACACTACCCCGTTGATCAGTATAACAGGCAGATGCTGCTAAGTTCTGCCTCAAGGGAGACTGCTGTATCTCCAAGGTCCTGTTATCAGTAGGAACTGGAAAAACCCTGCATTTCCAAGCAAGAGTGAACTTTCAGAAGAGCCACTCTGCCTTAGAGTGATATTACTTTACACTATATTAAAAGCAGCAATAGTTGATCTTCTTTTCTCTCAGTGCCTTTTTCTCCCCTTCCTATTACCTTGTGCACTTCACTATATGTTAAACATTATCAGACAGTTAATAGTCCAAGAAAGGTTTTTACCCCTCAAACACCAGAAAATCTAGACAAGCTCTCAGCCTGGCAACCTCTCTCATGTTTTAGCACACTGAATTCAATAACTGACTTATCAGATCAGAGACCTTGGGGGTTTTTTATCATCATCCTAAAATCCCATCTCTCTTCTCAAAGATCAGAGGGAGGTGCCCTGCATGGGTATTGCTGCTACCCAAATTTCAGTTCAGTTTTTGCCATTTTACACCATGAAGAAATCTTGGCAAATCCTTTCTGACAATGACTGGATTTTCTTCAGGCTTTAATTTAGTTTTGGAGAACAGTTGTAGTCAGATACCCTCATTTCAAAGACTAGTGCAGATAATTAAAGAAAGGGCTCATTTACTCCTAAGTAGCTTGCAGAAAACTTTCTTCTCAATATGTGGCCTTCCTCTCCTTCCATAATCACTATTTGTAATTTGTTATACGTGCCTAATTAAACGTGGGATGAAACAGATCTTAGGTCTCAAATTTCAGCTTATCTTGGTATTTGTACAAGATGTTCTCATTTTATAAATTAACTGACCTAAAACATGGAGATGATTATAAATCTTCTGCTGGTTAGTACAGCCTAATATAACTACTGTAGGATTCACTGTATTATAGGAGTATTTTCATTTCATAGCCATACTTCTAACATATGCTAGAGTGAGAAAAAAATAAAATTACATGTTTAATTACATGTGGCCTCTCAAGCCACCAGGTAAACATAAGGTCAAAAGGCTTAGAGTGAAAAAATGCTAGCAAAATGAGATGAGACACAGTATATCCATGGCTAACTGCTTTGCCTGTTAAATATTGTATGCAGGGTGAAAAAAAAGGCAAGGGAAAAAAAAGAATTTTCCTGATGTCTGTCTCCAATGTACAAATATAGTTTCATATAAAGGGCTGTTTTTCCAAAATTTTCAACATTTCATTGAAATGAAAGGTGGGGGGGGAACAAAAGATATTTAGAAGCAGCAGATTGTTTAGAACAAAGCTCTCTCTAGGAACACACTGGCCTATAAAAGACAAGGAAGGTGTTGGGGCTGCTTCCCTCAAGCCTCCACATCTGGCAGCCAAGGAGCAGAGGATGGGCTGGTGAAACACTTGAGGAATTAGGTGATATTTTATAAATTGCTCTGTCAGACTTTGGCACCCCTACTTGGTTCAAAAGGAAAAAACAAACCCATGTTTGTCTTTTTTTACGATCTTGGGCTCTAGTTTCTGAACTGAAAAATCAGGCCTAAGAAGTGGGCTGTGCCTGCAGCACCAGCCTTGAATTGTGGCCAGCCTGAAGAAAGCATCTTATGAAATGATCCACCCATCTGGTGATTTGCTTTTGAATTCTACATACTGTGAAATACCTGGAGCTCCTAACACTGGATTTAGCAATTGCACACTCCATGGCAATACATGCCAATATAAACAAACTATAATTTAGGAACCAAACACAACACATCTACTTTTGAATAATATGTGAAATGTTTTTTTACACTTTAAGTCAATGCTGAAGGTCTCACATGCTCCAATAATGGGTCAAAGACTTGCAAGCACAGTCTAGTAAAAGCTGTAATTGTTTTATAATTTAGTAATATATTACAACATTGAAGACTACTCAGAAGCTTTAACAAATACACAGAGTAGCTATCTCTTATCAATTAGAGACACAAGAATTATTACAGTTACTCCCTGAAGTTTTCCCCACTTCACAATTTTCTTCCAAGTGCTGTTCAGAGAGATAATTTTTATGCTTAAAATTCCATCTGATTTGGGATAAGTTCCTGGGGGACAAGAATGAATGTAATATGACCTTCTAAAAAGGAATAATATATTTAGAAATGCTATTAATCCTGCATCTTTCTGGCCTTATTTTACTCCATTTTATTTATTAAGGCAGGAGGCAACACTGTCCATCCAGCTTCACAAGGACATGGACATTTCATACACTTTTTCCCCCACTGAAATGCAGCAGATGAAATGTGATTAAGCTGTAGGCAAGCCTTGAGTTTTTGTCTAAGAACAAAAAAAAAGGGGGAGAAAAATACTGCTGTGCATTCTTGTTCTAACCTTGCATTATCTCCTGCATTAGCAGAAAGAAAATCCTGTTTGAACCATGAACTCACCCTTTCAACAGGCAGACACAGGTTATCAGACCACATTAACTGTATTATTTTGGAGGTGAGTTTACATAACAGAACTATTCCTGCCAAAACTAGCAGAGGAGCTGGTGAACGCTGTTGATTAAAGAGATTTTCAGCAGGATCTTTTCCCTGTTTGTAGCTGCCAAAAATAATTTCTGCTCTTTAGTCTGACTTACTTCTTCTGAACCTGTTTGATGTAGAGACTTAAAATGACCATTTTATTCATTACCCTCATGCCCTGACAGCACAGACTGAGCTGAGCTGGGACAGCAGCAGTGTTGCATGGAAATAAGGACTCTAGGGGGAAAAAAAGAAGTGATCAGTTTTGGTTTTATCTTTCTATGATAATCTGTGAAGACAGACAAGATATCTTTATGACTGAAATCTAATTTTCCCCTCTAAAAGTAATGTCATGCATTTCATCCAGCACGAAAAACCATATGCCTGTTAACAGATCTTGTAAATCCTGGTTCAAAGGAAGAATTCATCAAGTAATTGCCCCAACATAGATGCACTAAAAGGCCAACAACTACTCAAAGGAAGACAAAAAAAATTTAAAAGCCCAAACTTTTGCCTAGATGCTTTGTCATTCAGATTCTGCTTCTGTCTGTATTGTTCCACCTACAGTTGTCAGTATAAATCTGCAGCAGCTCTAGCAGGAAGCTACAGCTAATAAAGCAATTCAATTACAAAGAGTATCAGGAGTCCCCCTAAAAGTTAATCTTTCAGGACTGCTTCAAAATTCATTTGTTGTGCAGAACATATTCCCATATTGGTTCCCAAACAAGAAAAAGAAGCTTGTTGCTATGGTCTTGTGAGAGGAAGGATAAATACAATAATCCTCTGTCAGTCTAGAGAAATATGACCCAAGGTTCTCTCAGACCATGGTGTTTCAACAGATCAGATCTTCACAGCTGCCTGTAGGAAATGCAGATCAGCAAGAACAAAGAAGCACCTGAATAGAAGAAATACACCTGCTCTGTCATTCCTCTGATGTTTAAATCAAATTAATTTAAGCAATTTCATGTCTTAAACTAAGATATTGAAATTCTTACTAATTAAAAGATGCATTCAATCAACTATTCCCTGTCTGTAAGCAAAGATAAACATATTTAGATTCTGCTTTCCTGAATGGTGACAGGCACCATTCTCCAGACTTGTTACCTGCTCCCAGAATGCTGGTGCCCAGACCCCACAGCAGGAATCCCAAACAGGTTATCACTAACCCCAGTCAAAATGCACAGAGGACAATGGAAACTTCTGGAGAATAGGAACAGAATGTGGAAATACGGGGAAGAAACCTGAGCATGAAAGGATACACTGGCTTCTTGCAGTAGGAATATTTGTTTTGTCAAAGAAAGGTGTCAGCCAGAAAGGGAATTGATGCCAGAGAGGCACCGTTTTGCTCCTAAGCACTGATTTTCACCGGCCTTCTGGCTGAGGAGAACAAACCACCTGGGCAGAACTGGGATGCAAAGCTGATGTGGTGCCACTATTTCCCTTTGCATATTTTAAACATGTTTTCTTAGGCAAGATTTAGTTCTTTATTTCCAGGCTCGAAAATACAGTAAATCAATGGGAGGCAAGATATTAATATTAAAAATAGAAACCCCAATAACACTCAAAATCAACAGTAGTCTTATTCCTTTACATATAAATGTAAGAGCTACTGTTATGTTTCACAACCTTTGACAATTTCCCATCTTCCTTGGTCTTTAGGCATTTTCTTTCTGCTTTATTAACTGGAAACGAGTCCAGAAGTACATTTTTTGGGCACATTAAAACTGAGCTATTTAAAGTATTAATTCAAAATTATTTAACTATGCAGCCTTGTGGAAATGGTGTAAAACTTGGAAATGCAAAACACATAGGGGAAAAATGATCATCCAGGTTCATCTGATTTAAAACCTTTTCTTATTTCTCCAGAATAAATGTATCATTCCAGTAATTTAATTTATTAGGGCAACACCTCTACTTGTAAAGTTTTTTTTCCAAAGAAAACCACAGGAAATGCTCAGCATAAAAAAAAAAAATTTAGATTTCACTGGTAATGGCAACCCATAGCCTGAATCTATAATGACTTTATTAATTATACATTGTTCTCAATGCATAATTATGTAAAGTGTAACAAATTTGGTCTGATTTAGTTTTCCCTTATGTAGCAAGAGTACATCCATATTTAATAAGACCACTGTAGCAAAAGTGAAAGTCTAAACACTGCACTGTCCCCAGTTATGAAGACAGTAAATTAGAGCTCCAGCACGGGTCCTTTGAGAAAAAGCAACAATTAAAAACTGTACCCAAAAATTACTTTTTTCAGTAGAGAAAAACACTACACACCACACTCCAACATTTTTGCTACAAAGCCAATGATATTTTCACATGTACATCAATGACATTGATTATATATTATCTTTCAGGTAAAACACTAAAAACATAATATTGTTTCAATCTGTCAGCAATAAGCCATTCACTTTTTAAAGTATTCTACCCAATACTTCCAAGCATTCCTTCTAATGGCATTTCAGCTCCCTTTTCCCTGACATTTCAGACCATATCCAGATTTCTCCAGAACCCAGAACCTCTTTATTTAGACCCTCAATTTGCCAGTTGTACAGCTTTAGCCACTGTTTTAGATAGAAAATCTAGAAGACCGACCCAGGGATAACAAAGGAATAGCTCTGTAGGAAGGAAGCCCAGGAGCACAGCAGTTCATAGCAGTTCTTTTTCCCATGATATCCAGTTTCCACAGATTTCCATTTTGAAAAAGCCCCAGAACAGGAGCAGAACAGAGAAGGACTTTGGTGGCTGATTTCTACTAGGCTCACTGAGCAACAGCTGAGGTGGTCTAAGCTCCCACATGCAATATTCCTGTAAGACTGGGCTTTTTCTGGATCCTTTCCACTTTTTCTATATACAATATCTTCAGGAAAGCAAGTCTAGCAATAACACACTCAGGAGAATATAAATCTGTGCATTTGATTAAAGTCAGTCTGAGTACGTCAAAACAGACCCAGAAATAACTCAGTCTGCTTCTGGTAAATGAGGCTTTGAAGCCATATTCCACCCATGCGTTTCTCTGCAACTTCCCAAACTAAAAGTTTATTCCTCTACTGCATGAAAAGTAAAATCCACTGTAGATTTTCTTCTCTTAAGATATTTCTCATTTTAAGCACTGCTGAGTGCATGAAATTTGGCACATGAAATATCAGAGTGCAAAATAGTCTTCAAGGCCCTCAGCACAAAAATCAAATCTAATATTTATAGCTGAAAAAAAAAAAAAGTTGGAGATGATGCATAAGGAAAACTCAGAAGAAACCTGAAAGCATCAGAAATATTAAATTAAAACCATTTATCTGAAGCAGAAGATAAGTTGAAGGAGTTTACAAAAGGAGGGAAAGCCGACAGTGATGAATATAGCAATTTGGAAACTAAGAAAGAAAGAAAAGCACAGGGAGGAGAAGTTATGGAGGAGGGAAGCAGGGAGGACTAATAAAATGAGAGACTTCAGGGGGAGGAAAGGAAACTCTGGGTAGCCCTGTATGCATCAAATAGTTTTCCATGGAAGTAAAACAGAAATGAGGAACCTCATCCCTCTTCTGACTTTAGTGACCTCACTAGAGCTAAAAATGATAAAAAACAGGCTGCAAAATATTAAGCTGAAATCTCTGCTCTAAAATCCTCTCAACCCACTGCATAAAAATAGCTCATCTCCCTCACAGAATTTTCAGTTCCATTATCTAAAGGCAGTTGACATATATACAGTTTTGATACTGAAGAAGGCAATAATCTGGATTGTTTAGGAAAGCCACAGGCTTCCAGGGACTGTAAGGCTGCAGTGGAGCTGGAGATGCCTTTCTCCTTTTTTCTCCTACTGCACCATTTGACATACAGCATGTGAAACTTTTTGGTCTTTGTACTAAACATCCTCATTATTTTAATAGACACTTAATGATCTGCTTGCAGTGGCTTAGGAGACATTTAAGAAGAACGGACATTTCTCTGAATTCAACATCTGCTCTATACCTGCCTGTGACTGCAGCAGAACACATTCAACAGCCCGTGTGCTCCCTAGCTATCCTGTGGTTTCAGTCATTTCTTTCCTGCTGCAAGGTACAAAAAATGTAGACCTCAGACAGCAAAGAAACAAGATGCACAAAGCACATGTTGAAGAATTTCTTCTCAGCCCAGGTTCTTTATTATCACAGGAAGTTTCAGAAAATCAGAAATTAATTGCTTAACAATGGCAATCACTGATAGAACAGATGTTAATGTTCATTACTGTATTAAAAAACTGTCTAGACAGTTAAACAAGCCTGAAGCCATATGAACATTATCCCACAAAAATAATTTTAATTCAACTAAAATGTTCTTGAGTACTTGTGTTGCATCTTTGGAGTGCTGACAGCTGTGTCCAGCCTCCAGCCCATCTAATCAATACCCCTTTTCCTGACGATCTATAGATGAGTTGGCTATTTATCCCAAGATTCCTTGGAAAATGGCAAAACCAAGGCACTGTTGGAAATACTTAACTTTGCAAGAGGCTGAAGGACATAAAAGTGCTTCGCAAATTGTTCTATTCAAGCTTCTAGAAGTACAGCTCTCATTTTTGAGTAACCTTCAATAGTACATTGAATGTTTCCTCATCCAGCAGCTTCTCTGCACTGTTTATCCTGTAGACTTCCTACAAAAGCCACCCACCTTCTTTCAAGCTGGCCCATACACACCCTGTATTCTAGTTGAGTGTGAAAATAGAACCTTTTCATGCCACCAGACTGACCAAGGACATCTTCAAAAAAGCAAAGACAAGTGCAATCCAAACAAGTGATGCTCTGGCCCCATGGTTTCTCCAGCCACTGGAGAAATCAGACACAGCCTCAGCTGGAAACATAAGAACTGAGGTGCACAATTGTAAGAGAATACCTCATTTTTCTGCCACTCTATATTCATCAATTAAGTTTTTTCACCTCCCTCCTTAGCTTTTTGGGGGGATTTGTTGGGGAGGAGGGTTGGGGTAGGTTTCTTGTTTCTATACCTCCTATATTGTTCTCCCTTCACTTTGAGGGGTTCAATTCTTATCTTTTCTTCCTCTCTTATACACTGATTCTTCTCATGCTTTTCAATATTAACAGCAATGACCTGAAAAAACAAGTGGCTAACTGTTAACCTCTAGTTATATCATCTCAGCAAAAAAAAAATTTGTGCCAGACCAGATAGCAGAAGTAGTCATTATCCAGCACTTGGGAAGCAGCACCGTGAGATGACCACCTCAGTTCTGGTCCCAGCAGACGAAAGGCTCCTTTGCAACTGCCATGAGCAAGTCACCATGACAGAAACTTCAGAAAGTTTTGAGACTGAGCAGAGAATTCAATCCAACTATTACACTCCTACATAAAACATGGGAACAATCAGCAGAATTTTAACCCATCCATCTTCTTATAGCCAAGCACAGATTGGAGACCCCTCTGTAGGTAAAGTGAAAAGATCAGCATATGAAACTTAAGAAAATGTTTTCCTTCTTTTTTGTACCAAGGGAATTTATATAGTAACTTGGACTTCAAGCACATTCCAAACTCACCAGACACTTTGACCACATGCTGCTTCCTGCAAGCACCGCTGGCTGGGGCAAAACATGTTCTTTCCATTCCAGCCAAGTTAATGCTGCATTTTGGATCCTTGGCTGAGCAAAGAGCTGACACAGTGTCAACATGAAGATGCCAATTAGCACATTTTACTATGACAGCCACTACATCTTCCAAAGAACCTAGGGATGTTTTAACATCTTTTCTGGGAATTGAGTTGTTAGCAAACCCTGGGGGATTCACGTGCCTCTCAAGAAAAGCTAAATACTCTTCCACACCAGAGATGCAAAAGGGTAGAATCAGAAATTGGTCACAAAGCTATTTTAACACTGAGGTTGAACAAAAATTAGAAATTAACAAAGAGCAAATTAAGTCCTTGTCGGAAATGAACTCATTAATGAAGAAATACACAGTTTGCTGCTGTCATTTTTTTTTTTGAAGGATTTGCAACATTCATGATGCAACCTACTTTTGACTGACAGATTCCTATGCACGATTTTCACCTTTATGAGGAGGAAGAACAGCAACAATCCAGTAAAAAGCAGAGCAATGCGTCACTCTTTCCAACAGACATTTCAGCAGGGACATTGCAAAGGATGATCTTAAAGTAGACTGTCACCAATCATTTGAGCAACTTGTTTTCTAGTTCATCGAGGTTTATAAACCCCTAGGTCTAGAAAGGAGGACAGTATCTGGGAAAAGACAGGTATCACTTACATCTTTATGATAAAGGTGTAGCATGGGGCCAAATGGCTTAAGAGAAAATAAAAGAGAAATTTTCCTGTAGAATTTTCTTCAAATCACTGAAAACATTCTGTCTTGGGGTCTCCAAGCCAAGACAAACTGAAGGCCAAGCACCTTCTGTCTGCTTTGAACCTGAGGCAACTCCACCAGGAGCTCCTGTGCTCTGCTACAGACATGCAGAACCTCTGTCCAGCTCAGGGGGATTTCTGCTATCTTGGGCTTTCCTTGGAGTAGTGCAAAACTTCATTCTGACGCTTCAAGCATACAATAAAAGGGAATAATGATGAGATGATGTTATCATCTAACCAATCAGCAAATGGACTTTTCCATACTGCTTCCTGTAAATTCCTTTTCCAGTGTTCAGTAGGATGTAGAGAAACATCTCAAGAATCTCACAGGCACTAAGAACTAGCAGCTATTGTTAAGCATCTGTTAAATTCTATATGTTTTCCTATAAGGGTTATACTGTTTTGAGCTGAATGGTTTGAATTTAATTTCATCAGTCAGCCTGAGGCCACAGGAGTGCAGGAGCAATCTATTATGTGTCTTGAAGTCATTATAAGAACCGCTACCAATTTTTGAGGCAGTTTTATTTAATGGCATCCATCACAGCCCTGCATCCCCTCATCGGTCCTGCCTCAGCACAGTCCTCTCTCAGGCAGCATAACCAACCCTTCAGACTCCAAAGGGCACTGGGAACATGTGCCCTGCAGCAGCACCTCAAAGGTCAAGGTTTAAAATTAGGTTTTGCTGTTTGACTTCATATGAGCAATTTTGAACTAATAGCTGTTCCATCTCTTATTCACTCTGAGTGGTAAGTCATACTGTGAAAGCCCTGCAAGGCACACCTAACAATGATTTCATTTTTTACTACTAACACGTTCAGGCATTCTCCTTGAGCCAGCACAAGAATATTACTTACATTACAGTCAGGAAGCAGACAGATGCTGCATTTTGATTGGTTTCACGTATTGTATTTCTAGGATTCAGAATTTGCACTCAGCTGAGTGGCTGAATACCCCTGGGACTCGTTACTAAATACAGAGCGATCTAGACAAATGTTACTGTTCTAATCATTTGTACTCCTCAAAGGCATCAGCCACGCAACTGCAGAGCAGCAGTTTCAAGGTAGATTTAAAAGACTTTTCATGCTTATCAATTTGCATATTGGAAACAGCAATACTCTTCCTTACAGTTAACAAATGAGATGCTCAATTTACTGCTGATGTTTTTACAGGTTGGCATTTGCAATTCACTACATTCCAATCAAAATGTAGAGGATGGCCTTGTGACGTTTAGCACAGAGGTTTCCAGCACTATATATATATCAGCACTAATATCTTTCCACCCTAAATAACCACTGTCACTTACAACAGCAGGCTCAAGTCTGACTTCATCCAGATGCGTGGGAGTTTATGCATGAGCTCCTGATTATGCCTAGATTTTTCACTTCAAGCATAGAATATGTGCACCTCCATATCATCAGATAGTGGCAGTCCTTGTAATTATCTTGTCTCTTTCGATTTTTCTTAGGCTTTCCAAAGATTACTCTCCCTCTCAGAAATTATTACACCCATGAAAATTATATTCATTAAATACAAAGAGGCAATGCTAATATCAAGGACAAGGAAGGAAAAGGGGTTGAGCTTTTATCCTTTTCATTCAGGAAAGCTGGATGAAATTATTTTTATTGTAATCCCAGAATGGGAAAAGAGTAGTCTCAAGTTTTAAATTCTATAAATCTCCAAAGCACTGTTTTTTTCCACAGACTTCTTAAGCTTATCTTTAAGATTTCAAATTTCTTCACTGAATGAAAATTTATCTCTGTCTTCCAAAAAACATGATTCCTGGGCTAAACAAGTACCTATGTAATACCCACTCAATGCATTCAAATATCCAGTGAGATAATTCGTACTTCTCCCCTTTGCCATTTGCATTTAAATAGCCTGGCATTTTGCTGGGAGGAAAATTTCGTTTAAAAGGCTATAACCTGTATTAGTTATACTTTTGTGAACAGAAAATTAGAATTACTAAAATAATTATACAAAAGCTCTTGAGAAGCCAAGAGACACCAACAACAAAGGCCAAAGCTGAACTAATGCAAAGTTCTTTGGCTCCCTAAGATCCACTCAGTATTATCTGCAACTTTGGAAGTGATGTTATTCCTCTGTAAGTCCAGTAGCTGTATTAAACTGATAACACATGTCTATATATCTTAGGGAAAAGCAATAAACCCTGCTGTGAAATACTATTTCCGTAGTATCTTGGAGGAAAGATAACTTTTTCCACAAACTCATTTTTCATTTCCACAGCATTGTCTTCTTTTTCAAACAGGATATAACATGATTCCACAGACAACTTCAAAAATGAGTGTTTATCCAAGCCCACTTTTAGACAAAAGCTGCCCACCTCAAGAAATTAATAAAAACAGAAATGTATTTCCCCCAAAAGTGAAAGACAACACTGAGATCAGCAGAGCTGAACTATTTCAAGTCATTTTCAAGGCAGAAAAATCACCTCCCATGGGTTAAAAGAAGACTCTAGTTGAGATATAACATTTTTACAAATAGTCACTTTTATTCTCACTTTTCCCTTAGAAAAATAATTTGAAATGCTAACTGCATCATAAGACCTTAGGAATGGCGATTTCCCGCTTTTTCCCGTAGCAGCTGTCTTTCCACCATTGCTGAAACACAACTTTCTTACTGTATTTTCTCTACCTTTTCTAGAAATATTTAGAAAAAGCTTTATAAATGAGCTGTAATGGTGCAAAGACAAAGGCAGCAGCTTCCACAATGCAGGGAACTCTTCAGTGCAGATGAGACCCTCCAGCCTCTTCATGCTCTGCGCATCACTGACGTCCACAAGGACAACTGTTTACCGTACTTTTACAACTTCCTTTTCATTTAATTTCCACTCAATATGTTTTTCAAGTATTAACACTACTTTAATGAGATAATATGGTATTATAACCCTATTGAAACAGAACAACTCAGAAATTGTTGCTATCAGCAGTGTAATTACAGAGGTAACGCTACTCCTCGGCTGCTGGGGTGGGAGGGAAGCAGAGCCCCACAGCCCATCCAAACTTCTGCTCCAGCACAGAGAGGAACAAACCAGACTTGGTTTGAGCTCCAACAAAAGCAATAAAAAAGGTCTCCTCTAGCCCAGCAATAATCACCTTCTGCTCAACACCTGGAGTCCTCACCAAAAGCAGGGTCTGCGGTACTGCTTGCACACAGGGCACATGTCCTTGGATTTGCTACAGACCTGGAGAGCCTGGAGACTGGGGAGGCTGGGGGAGGTCTGTGTCCTGCAGACTGAACATCAGGACAGCCCCACACAGTAAGTGAGGAAAAGGAAGAAGAGGAGGGAGTTCAAAGAAATTTCCAGAGTGAAGATAGTAAGGTCCCATGTTAATCACTTAGTTCTAATAAAGCAAGAGACCAGGGAACTGCATAAAGCCAAGACTTAAACAAGGGATTCCTGAGTGTAAGGAGTGTCTGTGCTAAGTCTCTGCTTGACTGGTTCAGGCTGGGGATTTGAATGTAGGCCCGGCACAATCCAGTAAACAATATAATCCAGTTATCAGCGCCTGACAGAGACAGGACTCCTTTGGAGCTGTGCTACTTTTAAAAATAAATGTTTGCTGCTGGCAAGATACAAAGATAAGTCATGACTTAGAGCCAGTTTATGACAGAATACAAGGCTCAGTGTCCTTCCCACAAAGTTTTAATTTATTTACACAAAGAAGAGCTGCCGCTGCCGAGGTTGAGATCAAACCCTTAGAGAGTCCTAGAACACAGCCTTCCTTTATTTTTATCAAGAGTCTTAGTCAAAAAGGTATAATAAAAAAACCTAATAAAAATGTATCTAGAGGAAAAATTGATAGCAAGCTCACAACCTTCACAATATGCAAAGAGATAGCTGGTTTACACAGGGACAAAATAGAACAGAGTTCCCAAAATTCCCCCAGATTTTTAAGAAGTTGGATATCTTACAACGATTATTATTCTGAACATTACTGTTAAAGATATTGCTTTCTCTGAAGGTACTGCTGAAATAGAATCCTGAAATTCATAACATGACATGCTATGAAAATATACACATTTGCAAGCTACTCCATGCTCAAAACCTGGGTCAACCACAAATAGAACCAACACTCCTATTTTACAGTACCTGAAATAGTTTTATTACTGTATCCTGGAGTTTTGCTTTAGCCCACTCTCAAGGACACACTGAAACTCAGATGGTTGCTTTTCTCTTTCAAAATTGTAACACTTAGGCCAAATGGGAAGAGCTTTTAACACTGGAGATAAAAACTAATATATGTGTTTTAGCCCATTTTCCAGATCCCCTACAAGCACTGTTTAGGTCAGTTTCTTTTACCCAGACCCAAAAGTCTTGGCTGAGTATTGTCCTTAGCCAGGTGCCACCAGCCATGTGCATGTCCAGCCTGGATGCAGGCACAGGTAGCAGGGTGGTCTGTCCTAATACACACTGAACAAGCAGGGAAGGACTGTCATGGATCTAAATGGTACAGCCCTGTTAGAACAAGAAGCACCACAACATTCAACATGGACATTAGGGGGAAAAGTGATCCTTGTTGCACATGGGGAGATGGAATCACTTTTCTGCCTTGGAAAAAAAAAATCTTTGCTTCAAGTCTCTTGACACAGACAGAGATTTACATACTGTGGACTTCAGATATAATGTATACATTCATGCATGTAATCTTCACTTCAGGTAATTTACCCTTTTACAAATCCTGATACTGGAACAGAAGTCCTCAGATATAAATTATAATAAGAGAAATAATACTTTGGAGAAAAAGCATTAATCTACATGGAACAACCTCTGACCAAACCCAGTGACATGAAGCCTTTATGTACGAGGAACTGGTTCTGGCAGTCTTAAGAGATAAGGGCATTGTGTAACACCCCAGCATACCTCTCACTTCTAAAGGCTTCACTATTCACGTTTTGAGCTGCTCTTCCCTCCTCTTCAACCAGTCTGCACTGTAGGTAGCACCGTGCCATTACCAAGATGAGCTTTCCTGCTGCCTTCCTGAGTCCCCAGTTTTATTTTTTCCTAGTAAAATAGAGAGGCAGAAAAGGTTATTTCCATCTCTGTTTTAATACACTTCTTTTGCCAAGACATTTCTTGCAGTCCAGAAAGCGAATGCAATAGAGCCACAAGACAGGAAATAATGTGTGTAAACATGACCTGACACAGGCCAGTAACCTTCCAGCTCAGAGCAACTGATTTCTAGCTCTTGCCATATTCAAGTACTAAGCCTGCCTTAAAATTACTTATTTTCATACTACCTGCACTGACAACCAACTCTTCCAAATGACAACTTATCAGAGATTCATATTTTACCCTCTAGGTTGACTTTGCTTATAAACAAACAAAAAATCCCAACATGTTGTATGAAGATAAACCCTGCGCCTAAGCATCATAGAATGATTTGGATTAGAAGGGACCTTTAAAGATCATCTAGTCCTACCCTCTGTAATCAGCAGGAACATTTTCAACTAGATCAGGTTGCTCAGAGTCCCATCCAACCTGACCTTGAATGTTTCCAGGAATGGGGCACCTGCAACCTCCCTATGAAACCTGTGGCAGTGTTTCACCACCCTTATCATAAAAATGTCTTCTTCATATCCAGTCTAAATCTAACCTCTTTTAGTATAAAACAATAAACCATTGTCTTATTGCTACAAGCCCCACTTTTCTTATAAATCTACTTTAAAGCTGCTACAAGGTCTCCTCCCCTAAGCCTTCTCTTCCCCAGGCTGGACAGCCCCAGCTCTGTGTCGTCCATCCTTTGATCATTTTCATGACCTTCCTCTGGACTCACTCCAACAGGATAACACTATCCATTTCATTTTAAAGCATACCTTTATCAGTTACAAAAAAGCTTAAAATATATGCTGTAGAATGAAAAATAAGAACAAAAAAAAAAGAATTTGACATGACAAAAAAGAAGCACGTACAAATGCCAGTCAAAAGATCATGCTAACAAGCAGCTTTGAGACAAGTTTGAAGCAGTCATTAGAAAAGTATGAGGGAGGACACAGGTGGTTCCACAGACTTGCATGCAAAGCCACCTCTGTAAAGCTTTGGCAACCCCTCTCTTTGCCAGAAACTAAGGATACATGCAATGCTGCAGATATATATGATACAGCAGTTCACCAAGATTCCTGCAATGGTGACTAGCACTAGGAAAGTTAGCTCTGAGAAACCATCCATGAAACACTGCTGTACCTGCATGACTAACCTTAGCATCCCCTCCTTCCAGAGGGTAGAGGAGAACAACCTAATAAACATCCCCTGCAGGAGCACTTAACCTTAAACCTAACCCAACAGAGAACCTTTTCACAGGGGATGAGGGAAAGAGAAAAGTGCAATTGTCATGGTCTGACACTGGTCAAATGCCAGGCACCCATGAAAGCCATTCGCTCACCCTTTCACTCTCAGTGAGGCAGAGGAGAGCAAAAAATATTAACAAAGGGCTCATGAGTTGAGATGAGGACTTGGCGAAAACTTTAAGGGCAAAAGAGGTTCAAATTTAAAGGTATAAAGTAAATCTATAATTTTTTTAAGCACTTCCTCCCCCACTTTTTTTCCACTGACCTTGGCGCCGCCATGTTGTTTTCCCTTTGCTTCCTCCTCTTCTCTGACTAGAAGTAAAACTCCTGCCCGTAGGTACCATTGCCAACAAGTTCCACCAGTTCAGATTCCTACAGGATCCTGCAGCACCAAGAAGTCTGTCTCACCTAGGTTTCACATTGGGAAGTCACCCACAATGCTCCCACCTCAGGCCTGGCATCCCTGCCACCACCACATGGATGTGGCTGCCGCGGCGCTGTCTAACACCTCTCTTGGTGCAGGGCACTGGGAAGGAGGAACCGCTGCTGCCCCTGCCCCTCTCTTGGTGCAGGGCACCGGGAAGGAGGAGCCGCTGCCGCCCCTGCCCTTCTGCCCACAGCGGGGCCTGCTGGGGCGGCCATGCAGGCCGGGCTCGCTGCAGGCCGCACCGAGATGGCGGCGGCTGGGGCGGCACATCGCCGGGCTGTGCCAGGATGGCCCCGGCGGTGGCACCTTGCCACCCTGGGAAAAACTGCACTTGTACTGGTTTGATTTTCTTCTTAAATCTGTCATCACCAAGGCGTTCCCAACCTCTCTAACTGGGCCAGCAGCATGTCCATCTCCAGAGCCATCAGAGATTGGCTCTGTCAGACATGATGGAAGCTCCCAGCAGCTCCTCACAGAAGCCACTTCTGTGGCCCTCCCCCGCTACCAAAAAACCAGGCCATGCCAAGTCAACACAGTAATTTATAAAAACATTCAAAACCAATTGAGACCATAGTTGAGTATGTCAAATGGGTAAAATATACCCCACTTAAAAGCACAGTGATGTGTGGTGATGGCAAGAAAGAAAATCTCCAAAAGGCTTACAGGCAAAATACCCCACTGAAAAACCTGGTTACCTACTCAATAGCCTCTGCTAGAAATATGTGATGGTCATAACATTCAGAATGGACAGACTCACACTAAGAAGGAGAAAAATACCGCACAGCTCATTTGTGTCTGCTTGAAAAATACACAACACAACATCCAACTGTTTAAATTCAGCACCATATCCCTTTTTCTGCCTGATGCAATACTTTACGCAAAAAGAGCACAGGGATACAATGAACAGCCCCTCAGGCAGGGCAGGTGGAAGGGATAAAATACTACAGAAAACCACATACCACTTATTCAGGCTACTGGGATTGCAAAGGAGAATAGCCTGTGACAGCAGCCTTGATGCCTGCAACACACCAGAGAGGCAGGATTATTTGAACAAGCACCTTTTCCTCTCAGAGAAAATAACAGTCAATGAGCTTTGGGGGATGGGGGAGGTTTGAGAGAAAAAGAGAAAATCCCTGAGGAAAACAGAGACAGAGACCTTTGTGCCTGCTCCCTGTGGTAGTGAGGACAGCTCATCTCTGTTACAGGCAGTCAGAACCTAGAACTTGCTGAACCAGTGTGATCCATCATACATGAGCATATTGTCTTCAGGAGTGTTTGGTGTCCTCACACACTGAGACAGGTAGAGGAGCCCAGTTAACCCCAAGAGAGTTGGTGTCCAGGAGAAGCTCCTACCCATACTTCTGGAAAAGCCAAACCCAGGCGACAGCCATCCTTCCCATCCAAAATCTAGTGATAAACAGCAAGGAGGTGTGGTGAAGCTATTTAGATCAGGGTTGGGAGACCAGCTGGAAGAAAAGCCTCTTGTGAGCGAGTGATTTAGGGCTGCAGCTGATCATTAGCAGCACAGACCCCAGACAGCCAACAAGCTCCAATTTGTTATGAAATCTGTTGGCCCAGCACACATAGCACCAAGAAGGAACACTGGATGCACAGCTTTGCAAAGCAGACATGGCTCAGACTTCCAGAGTTACACTTGAAATGAAAAAGCATGAGAATTGCCAAATGTGGTCAGATCAAATATTCCACCTTCCTGAGTCATAAGAGGCATCATAAGCAGAGGCCACAGGGAAGCTAGAACAGAATAAAACTGAGGAACACCTCCCTCAGGTCTCTCTTAACCTTTCAGATCCTGTCCCAGGCCAGGATCTGGCCCAGTATTTAGTAATACTCTGGGGTTTTGTGTCTCCACCAGTGAACATGACTGCCTGGTCCTGACCTGAGGGATTCATAAGAGTTTGGTCATACCTAATGGCTACCACCAACAGGACCTTCAGGTAACTCTTGTCCAAGAGCAAATCAGAGTTGAAAAACCTCACTGTACCTTGTTATATGTACAGCCAGAAGTAAAGGAATCTTCCCCTCTAATTTATTTGCTCAGATGCAGGATTGCCTATCTGAGGAGGTACAGGACATCTGTTTCCAGGTCACTTAACTCTTCTAACATGATCCAGATCAGCCCTATGAGATTAAGGGACAGGGAATGCCAAACTCATTTACAGAGCCCTGCAAGCAGCAGCCAATGGTGACAGCCTGTGTCCCTGCACTGTGATGCAGCTCCACTCTCACTGCCAGGCTCTGAGCAGAGCACACCAGTGATTCAACTCTGTGCTGCTGACTGTCACCAGAGTTAGAGCAGCTGGACCAAGAGACCTCACGGAATGCTCACTCTTTTCTGTTGAGTCATTTCTGCAGTTTACGAGGTACAGTCCAGGGGACAAGGCAGTTTAGCTCTAATGTTAATTTGGAAGACAACACAAGACACTTGCTTTATCCTCACCAAAGGCAGCAAATGCTTGCTTTGTTCAGTTTAATTGATAGTAAGTTCTACACACTGCAGATATAAGTGACTTTCACAGACTTCGCTTAGCACCTAGAACAAAGAGACATCTGAAAGTAGAAGGCTGTTATTTGTGAAACAAAATTGCATCCTGTATTTATAAACTCTGTGCTATGTCCATAGTTCAATGAGTTCAGTACTAAGCAGCCTTAGCTTCAAGTTTCTGCAGCTTTGTTTTATTTACTTCTGCTCACAATGTTCTCATAACAATATAAGCCCTAATTTTATCTTAAAGAATTAGAAACAAGGCCTGAAATAATATTTGCTTTTGTTGCCTAACCTATACAATTTTCCTCCTCTGCAACAACTGTCACCAGAGATTTTGATGTCCTGTACCACTGCAAATATAACAGAAGAAAACTCCCCTCCTGCACAGTTTTCACTTTTCTGATAAACTAAGCATGAAAGGCAATCCGTGTACCAAGCAGAGTTTTTCACCTGCAGCAGCCTCCCACTGCTTGATCTGGAAAACTTCACATCCTAACCATAAACCTCCCACCTACAGTAGAGCAAGATATAAAGGAAATGAGTCAGAAACATTTCTCAGGCTTAAGAACTTAAAGATTAATTCACACACAGAGAAGAAATGTAGAAAACTGTATTTAGCTTGCAGAAACATCACTAAATTCTGTATGGCAAAACATTTGGTTTAGAGCATAAGAAACTACTAACTATCAAAATTTGTCTCAAAATGTGAGACATACTTCTTACTTTATTGTGTAGCTACAAAATAGTAGTCCTGTACAGGTACAGTACCACTAAATACAAGAAAAGAAAAATCTATAATGACCAGCCTAGTCATCAGCCCATCACAAACTGAAGAGGGGAAATTGAGTTTAGAGACTAGAGCAAAAGGCAGCCACTGAATATTGTGTGAAATTAACAAAAAATAAAACCAAAAGTGAAAGTTTGTAAATGGTCAGAGCATAAGGAGATTGCTCCAAGGGCTGATCCAAAAACTGTGTCACTGAGTCCATCATGAGGTAGGGAGAGACCAGATGGACCAACAGAAGATGTTCAATCAGATGGTCGCAGGTAATTATATAATTCACAGTTTAAAACATAGCAGAAGTGATAGAGGTCATCTTGCTTCTATTCCCATCTGTCCCTGGCTCACTCACCCAAAGTTTCAGAGCCTCCTTCCAAAGGGAAGTGCTGCTGTTCCCAGGCATACAGAATGCACCAGGTAATAAACCTGTACGGCTTGAGCTCGCCTCCACAAAATACTTTGAAATATGTTAGAATTCTTGAAATAGAAACTTTACAAATACTGACCCAAAAATTTGGGTCTAATACCATTCCAGCCAAGGCAAATGTAGATTTCAGGCACAGCTGAAGGTCAGTGTAATGTTTACTAGCACACTCTGAATGGACACAGCAAATGAGTCACTAGAAGTGGTTGTTTCCAGCTATTTCTTTAAAAAAAAAAAAAAAAAGAAAAGAAAAAAAAAGGCTACACTGGTTCTCCTATAGTTTTAGTGGTCATTTTGTGTTCTACTCCCATCTTCAGACACATCTAGTGGTACTCTTACTACTAACCTAGATAACCTGGACTACCTATGCTACTAACCATCTGAAACTAACACCCATAAGCACAGCAGGGCTCTGACATACATGAAAGAGTTTGCTTCTTGCCAGCCACAGACCACAACTCGTTTCTCAGCTCGTCCTCAGCATGCAGCCTCCATTTCACAGACTTCAGCTGTTGGCATTCAGTGCAGAGCCAAAAAGGTTACAGTCCTCTGCTCTAAGGAGCAAGTTGCTGGAAGGGAGATGAAAAGGAAAGAGGCCAGAAAAGAAGCATCAGGATGACTGTCCTGCAAAGCTGCCTGCATCAACTGGGCTAGACAGAGAGCAGTCAGCTTTATCCAAAATATTTGGATAAATATTTGCACAGGGTGCATAAGAGAACCATTACCCACTTGGAGACCTTTTTTCTAATGTCTCCAAAGTCCCAGACCAGTAGGAATGCAGCCTGTAACCAGTTCCCATGCAAGTGGGATATTTGAGGGAATGTTGATGAACAGGAATTCTATTTTGAGGGAAGCCATCAGCTTTAAAGATGGGCCTTGTTCATTGTACACAGCATCCAACAACACATCCGATACAGGTTTCCTTAATTTTTAAATAACTTGTGGTTTTTATTCCCATCTCCTACATTCAGAGTTCCCTTCCCTGCAGCAGTTACTGTGGCCAGGCTATTTGCAATGGTACATGATCCCTTCCTCCAGCTATACTGTCCTTCTTCCTTGCAGGCTGAGCTGCCTGACCTGGGACTGAGCCTTCCACTACGATCAGCTTCTTCAGGGATCCTGCCGCCTCGCTGTCTAATGAGCTTAGAGAAACCCTGAACATCTTGTCATGGATTCACTTTAGTAGATTATTTTTTCTTAACTGAGGTGGGCAGGAGGCACTACCTCCCATAGCTGGCCTTCAGATGCCAAAGCTGAGCTGCTGAATTCAAAAGCATATTTGGGGTGGATCCCCCTTCCTTTCCATTTCTACTGTTCTGTTTGGAATTTTGGAGTTCAGAGGGCTCTATATTTCAGTAAAATTAGCAGTAGTAATGGATTACAAGAAGCAAACTGTGTTTTGCTCATCTGCAGCAATGCTCTGCCCCCAAGGGACAATTTTTATAAATACAATATTGTTGATATTCAAATGTTTCCCCTCAAATCCAGACTCTCACCTCTTTATCAGTGGCAGGTACTACTGTCAGTGTAAATGAACCATCACAATAATCCAAGGGGGCAAAGAACAGACTGGAATTGTAAACAGCTTGCACAGCAGCTCCAAAGCAGGCCTTATGTAATCTGCAGGTTTCCTATTCATCTTCATAAAATTTTGATTTTATACAACAATAGTGTAAAGTCAGTTAAACACAAGAAAGGTTTCATAGGTTTCCAGAGAGCTGATGTCATTTGGGAACCGTGTACTCCATTTATGCATTACATCTGAATAAAACAGATACAAATCACAAAGAAACACAGTGAGTGTTTTATGAGTGCATAAATTTAAGGGTATGGATATGCAGGGACCAAAATTTTAATCTTTAAGCACCATAATTTATGGACACACAAAGATTCATTTTAACTTTTCAATATTTAGAATGTGAGCAAAACGTGCTGCAGCACAAATATATCATGCACTAAAATAACACTAACTAAAAATATTTTATTGTCATTGCTCCATTGCACAAGTTCAAAGGCAGTGGCCTGACATGTAACAGTGCACATTAATAAGAGATGCTGTGAGAAGAGACACACAGCACAGGTGCAGTCCCCAACATAGGCTCTAGTTTAGCTGATTATCCCATAAATTTCTTTTTTCTCTTCCCCCTTTTATTCTCCATCAAGAAAGAGCAGGAAGAAGGAAAGCACAACACAGGGTACCAATTCCCAGCTGGTGAAATGCAATGTTAAGTTCTTCATGAGTATACATTCTTCTGCTGCCTATCAACACAAGTGCTGCTCAAATGTGTAACACAAGTTTAATTAGCACTCATCTGCAGCCAGGAAGCATGCAAGTACATAGAGCACCAAAGATCATGTGCTCCCAAAAAACAAATTTGAAAAAACAAAACCTGGATATAGTTTTACTTTTTCTAGCCCAAATTTTATCACTGCTCCCCAGCTGCATTTTTCCTGCAGTAAAGCATCTCTGTGTGACAGCAGCTGAAAGCTGCGTCAGCCATGCTTCAGTGGGGCAGAAAAGCACCTTCTGTTTAAAGAAGCAGGACTTGAGTCATCTTAACAGGCAAGATTTGACACTAAATTTCCCACCAGCTTCCGGGGTGACACAGGCAACACTGTACATGGAAATGTTATCATTTATGGCTAAGGCTCAAGTACCAAAAGCACTCAGAGGTACTTGAGATATGGCATATCACAGGATTCCACACACATGTACCTGCACACCCATACACACAGAAAGAAGGCACACAGCTGTGGCTTAGAGGAGATTCACACCATGGCCAGAACACAGATCCCTGCTTAAACACAGCAAGCACACCTAACATGAAGGTGTAATGATCACAGAAATTTCTCAGTGCATCAAGTAATGCTTAGGTGCTCTGCTGGCTTTGGTTCAAACGCTAACACAGCTCCAAACCTGAAGGCAATGAGAACACAGAAGACACATTCAAGGCCTCACCACACACCAGAGCAAGGAATCAACCCTGCAAATCTCTCACCTTGGTCTTGGCCCCAACCCCATTTCACTCATCACAAGTGCTAATACTGCCTCATAAGCTTACTTTGAGAGAAGTCGAGAAGCAATAACATGTAATCACAGAACCCACTGATCAGAAACAATCCTTATTCAGCACTGCACCACTTGGAGTCAGCAACACCTGGGCATAGCTCCAGATTTTCTGGGTCTGAACTGAACTTCACCAAAACACATAGAAAACTTTTTCCTGCAGATTGACAAGATGAGTCCCATGGTGTTCTCACAAGTGGGCCTAATATCTATTTTGTAAACAAGAGAAGTGAAACACAGATCGGTTCATGTTCATCTCTCACCTCAGTGGTATCTCAAGTAGCATTTTCAACTGTGGCTCACAGCTGCTTGATACAGTCTTGAAGCGCAGTAAAGTACAAGTGCAAAGCCAGTTTCAAGTAAAGCAAGACACAGGGCCTTGGCTGTGACCAATTAGCAAAGGCTCACTAGCTCTGTAATAATCAGGGATGTGCCACAACTGGCAATCCGCCATCTAAACAGAAGAATGTAGATATGATCTGGACAGTTTCAGCCATTTCCTTCCTATTTCCCATCCTTCTATCTTTGTCACACATTGCTACTAATTTTGTTCAGTTTTAAGATGTCATTCACATTTTCCTCACTACCACTTTCACTGTAATGCCTAATTAACAGCACTTGGACAATCACAGTAGGTTTTCCAGATGAAAGATTTCCATCAGGAGATCACCAAGCTTCAAATGGCAGGAGATTTACATAATCTCCTGTTTAGACGTGGAGCAAGATCCAGAACAATAAAGTGACTCATGGACCATCCAGCAAACTAATAGCAGGACTAGATATAGAAACCTGATATTCCCAGTGCCCCTGTGCTGTGCTTTCAGGCTGCTCTCCCAGTAAAGCAGCAGCTTGCTTTCTCTTCTCACAAATTAGACGGTCCCCAGGATGCAATAAAGAGTTTTCTCTGAATTCAAGCCTGTTCCAGTCACCACTGTTGCCTGTTTTAGCCCAGGCCTCCATTAAGTTTGAAAAAGCAATTCACATAAGGAGTTAAGGAGCTAGCTTAGGACTGAAAACAAAGAAGCAATAAGGAGAAAATGTTAAAAATAAAAGACAGGTGGGATCTTGAGAGAGAGAAAACACACACAGAATAAATTTAAGGTGGAAGAAAACATACCTATATATCAAAAATATCAATGCGTGCAATCATCCATACCATTTATTTTAGCATTTGCCCAATGAAGCAGGGCATGAGCATTAAAACAACTGCCCTTATTATTTCAAGAGCAATTTTGTTTACAAAGCAACACATTACAGAAATTTTGTGCAGCATATTCAAAGCAACTGTAGTTAAAACAAATTGCATGTTTGGATTCAATTATGAGACCCTGATGAGTCATAGTCCTCATGTGCATTTACTTAGGGAAAAAAGTGTTGGAAGCCTCTAGGACCACAAAGAACATTCAAAGGGAGAGTGAATTCAAGCATTTGAAATAAAATGAGAGGTGCATTAATCAGCAGGCTCAACCTCCCAAGGCAGGAAAAAAATTTATTGCTTGTCTCAGGCATCCTTCAATCTGACCTGCAAAGCAAGCAAATTTAAAGTAACATCCAGTGCATTACTGAGGCTCACAGGCTGTGAGCCAAAGACTCACAGGCTTTGAGTTTCCATGATTTGCATTTCCCACACACATATAGACAAGTGTCTTAACCACATCAAGGTCATTCAATACTGAGACCATTAAATTCAGTTTTCCTCCAAAATGGGGACGCATTACCAAGACTAATTAAAGGATGACAAATCCTTCTGAACAGTTCCGATCCTTAGCAAAGGCTTATTCATGACTAGAGCATTCTTTGGAAATAAAGTTGAGCCAAATTTTTAGAAGCTGTTTTAGTGTCTTTGTGTCACTGACTCTCAACATTAGAACTGTACAAAAATGCTCAGATGTACGATTTTTCTATCTACAGTTCCACCACATGCTTTTTATTGATCTTCTGGACTCAGTAGTTCCCTGGTTTTGGCAATTATCCATCAATGTTTGGAAGTCAGAATGTATGGAGGAAAGGCAGGATACTCCATTTTTCCCCAGGGCCATTGGGATGCTCACAGGGCCAGACTGGACTACAGGATTACTTACAAAAGCATTCATTAGGATTTTATATTTCTGAATCAGATATGGTGTCAAAAACATACTGAGTGGCTCTCAGTGCTAGAACAGAAACAAGCTAATTTCTCAGTGGCCTGTACAGGTAAGCATTATTTAGACAGCACCAGACATGCAAGCAGTCTTTTGTGAGCTCACCCAAAATCTGAATCTCCCATCCTAAGGACCTGATAGAACACAAAGCATGTAAAAAGACAAAAAGACTTGGTAGTGGACTCTCCAGAGAGTCCACTGTTGGTCTTAGAACTCAGGAAGAAGTTTTATATCCTGTTTGTAGTCTCTATGTGAAAAAGAAGCCATCCCACTTCCTCTTCTTATCCACAGCTCCACTAAAGAAATCTCTCCCATGCACTTCCCCTCCTCTGGACCTCCCACCAATTACTCAACACAGAGACTTCCATCCTGTGTTTGAAATGAGATTGAGAGTCCTTGACTGTAAAATCATTTTCAAGATGCACAAAGCTAAGAAATTGTGATACTTCAGGACGAACTCAGGCTTCTATAAGTTTCTTCCTTTCCAGAGCAAGAATGGATTATGGGATGCATTTACAAATTACAAAGAGCCCACAAAGTCCCCTTCCCACCAAGACCATAAAGAATAACCAGCTCCCTCCTAGCTGAGCAATCTAATTCAGACTTTGCCACAAAGCCCACGTCCCAGAGGGCTCTCCCTCCACCTCCTCGCAGGGCTCTGCTCACCACTGAGCTTCCTCTCCCTTAGCTGTACCCGTGAGGCACAACTCAGCCCCAGGCTCCTCTCAGTCTAACCGAATTAGCCTTGCTATATACACATCCCCAGGCCTGAAACAGCAATTTCCCAGCATTTCCACCACCACATGTGGGGTGAAATCACCTCATCTGTTCAGGCTGAAGCACGAAGGGCTATCACATCCATCTGCTCCAACCAGGCCTTGGAGGAGTGGCTACCATTAAGGACTTTTGCTTGCAGACAGGCAGAATATTGCTCATTGCTTCTCACTTCTCAGCAGCGGTGGAACATCCATATAGCTCACAAGAGCATTTTCTCTGTGCCTGGGGAAGCTGAAAGCAGCTGGAAATGCTGCAAGACAACCAATGGAAGATTTCATGCTGCATTTCTCAGACCCATGGTCAGGGGATGGATGTGGTTTTCCATAATCCAATGCTTCCATTGCATTATCAAGAACACAGGGATAAATCAATTTCATTCTCAGAAATTTCAAAACAAATACAGTTTTCAAAATAAAGTGTATCAGTTGAGTAATAGCAATGGATTTCTTAAGTAAGAAACCTGCCTGTGAGCACAAAAAATGCTGCAGAAAGGAAACTAATCCAGAACAGCAGGCACATGGATAATAAAGAACAGCATGCCCAGATATTTGTAAGGCACAGCCCCCTGGCAGCAATTTGGAAAAAGGTGCAAAGCTTCTAAGAGGGGATTTTTTCATTTGTTCTCCTTTAAGGGAGTTGGTTCCAAGGATGAAAAGAGACTTCTTAGGGTTCTGAAGAATGTGGAAAAACCTGACTCCAGAACACCTTCTAGCATGTGAAAATTAAATTGATACATTTGCCACCCAGGATACTTTTTATACAATGCACATCTCTGGAAGAGGCTCCTTTACTTCATCTTCTTCTCTGCTCAGCTGGATCTCTTCCAACCTCACATAAACCTCTCTCTCTGCTGGTCCCTAGGCTTTAATTCTTCTGATGAACTTCCCTTTGCCTAACATTGACCTGTCTTTCTACCTTGGAGAAAAACATCCCATAGAGGTAAACACAAAGAAGAAAGGATAGTAATGGGCTGTCACTGTTAAACGTATTTACTCCATTCTCTATGTTTTACATCAAAAATTCACTAAAATCCAAGCCATCAATCAATTCTCCATTATTGCAAAACATATTATAATCCACCTGCATGCTTTGCCAATCTTAAGATTAAAAATTACACTGCCAAGACATTTTTATAGCTTTTAATTTTATTTTTTTAATCCATTTTTTAATACTTTCTAACCAGGCTTGAAAAGCAAATGTCTTTCCTTATTGATTCTGTTCTTTCCTTTTGGCAAACACTGATTTATTTTTTACAAATAAATCAAAAATTAACATGTCTGTTGTGTTCCATAACGGTTTCTCAGTATCAACTCTTTCCACCCCTCTCAGCTTGCCAAAAACTTCATCATTCAGGACTCAGCACTATAAAAGGTGACTAAGCACCCCTTACAACACTACTTTTGCTACAAAGACTGAACAAACCAACCATCTGAGATTATAAAAAATATTACCTTATAAAAAGGTAATATAAAAAATTATAAAAATTATAATTATAAAAAATATTACCTAGTGTTTGCTTTAGTTACAGTTGTGATTGCCTAAAGGACAAAGAAGTCCTCTGAGCATCTACGTGAGCTCCCAAGAAGTGGCAGTACGACCCAGGAGAGCAGAACACAATCTAGATTGCCAAACCTCACCTGAGACTATCCTTTAACATTAAAACCACACTGATCTCAAGAGCTGTGCATGGCAAGAATGCATTGAACACAAGTGTGCACATAGTCATGCACACACCAAGGTCAGGTCTGGTCCCCACCTCAAGAGTGACAAGCAGCCACCCAGTGCTGTGCTCATCTGAGTAAGCCTCTATAAGGAAAACAATCCCATAGTGTTTTTCCTTGCTGTGGTTGCCCACAAGAAACAAGACTTTGGACAAGAAGAAAGGGAAAAAGTAAAATTAATATAGTCCCTCTCCTGTCATCCACTAGTTTGCCAGCATTAATTTTCTACCTTTGTTAATCAACTTGCTTTAGGGTTACATAGGAATCCACAGTACTGACATTGAGGGGATACAGCTAACAAGTGAGGAAGGAGGTGAAATTGGCCAGGTGTTTCTGAAGACTGAAAAGACATCAGGAATTTGCTAAAAAAGCAACATACTGCATTGTCTTCAACAAAATCTTCAAGTGATCTTCTATACCCCTACAGAACCCAGAAAGATGAGACTTGGCAGGAAAGTAGTAAGAAGAGAAAGCAGATATCAGTGGTAAGCAGGAAAAGTTCTCTCCGAAGCATCTCAATAAGTATTTTCTTTACCACACACAACAGCGACAACTTCCCTTAAAAGAAGCTGAGGATTCAAGTCTTGAAAAGAGTAATTATATCCTGAACATCTGAAGAAAGTTCTGGGGAGGTTTGAGTTGGGGAAGATCAGAGACAACAGAGCAGGTGTGAACCCACCAGGAGCAACTATCAGAGCTGATCCCCTTTGGAAGCACATGGATGATGGGTGGCAACAGGGTAGGGTGAGGAAAGCACAGTGGGGTTTATCAGGTACACAAACAGACAAAGTCAAGCTCAGGGCAATGCAGTGGAGGAAAAGACAGGAGCTGAGCAAGGATTTTTAAGTACTAAATTCTGGAGCTGAGTGCATAACACAGCACTTTGATGACCAAATCTCTTCAGAGTCCTGGGAATTTAGGGAAGACCAATTCCAACTATTTTCAGGTTAAACTTGAAGCCTACAGAAATCACAAGCCATGCTATCTGTCACTTTTCAATACAGGTATGAACTTTATCTGTTACAACCTCCACAAGCTCACTATTTACTGTCTCCTTCAAACTGTGGCTTGATGGGAAACAGATCACATCCATCTGTAACTGTGTAAAAAGTCCAGCTGTAACCTGGCTAAGAACAAAGAAAATAATTCAGGAAGGGACAACCAGGTGGGGGGAAAGTGCTTTCACTGGTCACTGCACAAAACAATTTCTTTACCTTGAATAAATATAGTGCCAGACTATCAAGGTGTGTCTGCCAGGGAGCCCAGAATTCTTTCAGAAGATATTAAACAGGCCATCCAAGATGTTCATACAACACTTCATACCTGAGGTAAGACTTAGACAATATCAATACTTCTCATATAATGAGCAACAAAAAAACTCCGAAACACAAATTGCTGGAGGAAATAAAAACAGTACCAGCATAAGTGGTCACTGGCTTGCTTGCTTTAAGAAAGACATCCTCACACATTTTGTACTACACTTTACATCTCCTTGGAATTTCTGAGTATTACACTCCCTAGGGCAGCTAAGACTTTGAGATGTTTTTCATCACTATTTTCAGATTTTTTTTTCTTTCTTACCTGCTCTCTTTCACCAAAATCAATATGCTATTTATCATCCACAGCAGCCCTTTCCCCGAAAATACTAATACTATGATGCCCTTCTTATTTTGGTGCTCCCAAAACTGTCCCCAGGACTCGAGGTGAGGCCACCCCAGAGCAGAGTGGGACAATCCCCTCCCTTGCCTGGCTGGCCAGGCTGTGCCTGATGTCCCCAGGACAGGGATGTCCCTCCTGGTGCCAGGGCACTGCTGGCCCATGTTCAACTGGCCATTGGCCAGGACTCCCAGATGTTTTTCCACAAGGCTGCACTGCAGCCCCCTGTGCCCCAGTTTGTATGAATAACCAGGATAACCCCATCCTAGGACAAGAAGGAATATTACAGCTGAGCCCACGTGAAGGTGGCAGCAATGTGGAGGGAAGCATCTCACAGCTTCCTGGAGCTTCATCTTCTCTCCCAAATCACAGAAAACAGCCAGAAACACCATTATGTTGGTTGTTTGATCAAGTTTGGCAGGTTGTTTAAGGAGACTGAAGCCAACACATTACACTACACCTTGGTAGAATTGTCTGAACTTAAACAGCCCAGGAAAAAAGTTTGTTCTCATTATAACTAGCAAGTACAAGCTACTATTCATCCTCATCCAATGGAAACTAATAACCACAATTCCTAAGCAGGGGGGCTGCTCCTCATACTGTTTTCTTCTCTGAACAACAAGACTTCTTTTTCTCTGCCAAAGCAGTAGATTAATGAATTATTTTTACCGGACTATCCTACCAAAGGAAAAAAAAAGCAACAAGAAAAAGGAATGCCTTGAATGATAACATCTACAGCTCTCCTAAAAACTTGAGCAGCTTTGTGTCAACAGAGTCCCAACACCCCAATAAATGAATTTTCTATTCCTGTATCCCATGAGATAGAGGAAGCTATTGCTTTTGCAAATGAGAAATGAAGCAGTGACTTATTCCTAGAGGACTGGTGAGAGCTCATACCTAAAATGCATTTTGCTGCAGGGTAGTCTGGCAGGACTATGAAGAGCAGGGAAATAATAAAGTCATCATTTTGAAAAATCCACTGAGCTCACAACAGGGGCATGGAATAACTCAGCAGGCCTGAGGACAGCAGACAGAATGAGGCAGACACAAAAAGGGAAGAACTAGGAGGGACATTTGTTGGGACCAGGAGGAACTAAAGCTTACAGGCCTGGATTTTTGGACTTTTGCAGAACAGCAGCACTGGTTTTGCACAGAACTTAAGCATCTCTTATTCAGTCTTCACAATCTAAAGGAAAAGAAATTGTTCAAATATTCCTATCACTAAGCCTTTATTCCTCTACTAATTCTCACAGCTCTTGTCTCACCAAGAGTTTAAATATGAACAATTAAGGCTAAAAGCATTTAGCTCATCTTAAGACAGGAAAAGGATTCTAGATACTAGTACAAGAATTCCTTTAATTATCAATAAACCATACACCATTCAGGCAATAATAAATGCCTCCAGTTACTACTGCCCAGCTATAAGAAAAATCTCAGATCAATGTTACACAGTGGAAAAACAAGCTACCAAATAAAAAAAAGAAAAAAGTCGGTCAAAGTGTGTTGTCTCTGGTTTGGTGTTTTTCTGCATTTTCCTTCCCCTGCTTCAGGAAAAACCAACAAGACTGCAGTTAAATTCTGTGCCTTTCAGACAAAGAGGAAACTTAATTGCAGTCTTCAGGAGACTGAATTTCTATTGAATGAGATAATGAAGCATAACCAATAGCATTTCAGTGCCAAGGCTCAGAAGGCAATTTGCTAAGATGCAGAGGTGTGGAGCAACCTCCTCAGCAGAGTGATTCACTGAAGCACCAGAACTGGCAGAGACAATCAGTCCAGACAGAAGAGTTTCACGGATGACAGTAAGCTTGAAGCTTCTGAAAGGCTCCAGCTCAAGTAAACTGAGACAGACATATTACCACAGAACAGGTAAGTAATAAAACATTGCTGTTAAAATTAGCAACATGCAGGTATAGTACCTTCCCTCAGAACACAGAAGCAAAACTCTACTGTTAGCATAATCACTGAATTATTCATACAGTCTCTACGTAGCCCCTGCTGTCAGCAGTACCTGGATTCCACAAAACAGGATGCTGCTCAGGACAGCAATGCCTAACTCTAGCCCTGAATAAATGGACTCTCAAAATACTTACTAGCTCACTACACAATATCTAGTACTATATCATAGGAAATCTCATTTTCTACTGCTAGAAAAGACCAGTTGAACAGCTTTATTTTTCAGTGTATTTTTGAAATGTGTTTCTATGAGCTTAAATGGTGGTCTTGAGTCATAAGCTCTGGGATTCATCTATTCTGCCCATGCTCAGCTATCTGGAATTCAAAAGGCTGGAAAAGAGATAGGAGTTTTTGATTCTTTACCAGTTCAGTATGTCCTATAGTCCACCATGTATATTCTTCCTCCAAAAGCAACTTACAGAATAACTTCAGCAATCTATAGAGATGCCCCTTCATCTTATGCATTGCTGTAGAAACACCTGACGTACTGAAAAACCCAAAATGAGCTCTACAAAGATAGCTGATCTCACACAGAAAACCAGTTCTTTTATCACTGGTGAAAAAAATACAGTTCTTCATTCAACTTGGAATCAGCTCCATGTTGTGAGAATTTGGTGGCTCTATCACTCAGGATCACTTGCCCACTTAAATACCAGGTGAACCAAATGTTCACAAACAAAATCAAGAGCAAAACCAGCACTGACAAACTTCTATAAGTATGTAAAGAGCCAGTCAACCTACAACCTAAATGAGCAGCTGCTCCTTCAAGAATACCCACCATATTTAGGTTCATCTGACACCACCACCTCACAAAAAAAGAAAAATTCCTTGGCTGAAAGTAGGATGGACTACAGGAAAAAGAATTCACATTCTTCTAGACAACTGTCTAGATAGACCCAGATAGTGTTGGGTCACATACCCCTCTCTTACTAAAGCAGAATGGGAAGAGAAGAAAGATCTGACACTTTTCTGTCCTTCTCTGGGCTGATTCCTTTCAAACTCTCCCTGGTACAAGACAATTTGACAAAGCAAAGTCTCAAACACATACTCCCCAGACTGACAAGATCTAAAGATGATTTAAATTAGGGAAGAAATTGTACAGCCTTAGTGTCAACTGTGAGACCTCCAACACAATATCCATCATCCAGCAAAGGCATTTATAAAATGGAATCTCAGTGGATGTCAAGAAGAAAGGCTTGGGATTTGTAGCAAAAAGCCAATTAAACAGCTTCCATCTCAACTCTCCAAGCATCTGAGATTCCAGCCAGAAGAGGGTGTCTAACCACATCCAACTGCGACAAAAAACATGAAGCAAAATATTCAATTACTCTAACTTCACTGTGCTAACAGGAAAAGGAACCCAAATCTACACTTCTAGATTCTGGTAACTCTGGATTACAATGTACAGAAGTTCACAGTCCATTCCTAACCAATTAAACAACAAAATCAACACCTTAAACCAAGAACTATATATCACAATATTCCCAGGCTTCTGTTAGAGATCTTGCCTGGTTCAGCTGTACAGATTTGGTACAGAGGAGCTACACAGAGCAGAAGATGGGTAAAGGTCACACACTGCTGTCATTAGCAAATTCACAAACAATTCAGTTTCTCCACGCTTTTTAGACAGTGCTCTTCTCAAGACAGAACAGAGAGTTTCTGGACAGCATTATTTAATATGTTACAAAGCATTGGGGCTGGTTTTTAATGAATTAGAAAAACAGAACTTGTTGTTACTAACACTTTGCACACAACTAACATCACAGATTGTGCAATGCCATGTACTTGGAGTAGGATTTGTGAAGGATGGAAATGTGCCAAATTCCAGTGTCACCAGTGGGAAAATGACATTAACAAGGACTGAGGGTTTGTATTTTTGCACCCACATTTCATCCACAAAGAAACAGCACAAATATTGAACATACTGCTGCCTTGGCACAGAAACCTGCCTTTGCCCTGCAAGTGGCCACAGGCCAAAGCATTCAGAGGCATTCCAGCACTGGCACAAGCATGTTTCCACTGAAATCAATGGGAATTTCCTCACTGAGCTAATGAGAGGAGAGCACAGCCAACACCAGTCCTATCTGTACTGAGTATAATCCATCATTCTAACAAAGTAGGAAATTCATTCATACACAAAACAAATGAATACTCAGCACAATGATACATGACATTGAGTCCAGTAGCATTATCAGCTCTATGACTGTCATAAGTGGAAAAAAAAAGCATTCTTGCAGGTCCTCACTAAATCTGAACAGGCAAAAGATACATTATTTATTACCAGTCTCTGAGCCACACAGTATCTTAACAGAACTTTTTAAGTTTTTTAATTTCTTGAAAATCTCAGCTATTGTTTATCTGTCATCCCCATCTAAAACACCAGTTTGCTTCCCCCGGCTCTGACTGAGAATGTTGCAACTTCTAATATCATTCTCTTAGCCCATTTTCTAGCTGGAAGATTCATCCCCCAGCATAACCACTTTACAGAGAACTAAAGCATTATTTAATCTGTCAGATTCCTTGAAATATATTAAGGAATTTCTGCATTCCCACAGGGTCAAAAAGCCTTAAATTGTTGAATTGCTGAGAATACTCATATCAGGCAGAAAACTGGAGTGTATTTACTTTGTTCCATGTATTCTTTCCATCGGCATCCTCTCTTGGCCAGAGTCTGACTGCTGTGCTCAATGGAAAATAGGATCTTTGTGGAAGTATCTGTGTCCCACAATGAGTCTGAAATGAAAGGCAGCACACACACTTTTGCTTATAGTGCTCATCTTCTGCAGTGACCAGATGATGAGCACTACAAGCAAAAGTGTATGTGATGCCTCTGTTTTATCTTTCCACTCTGTTCACAGACAGTATATTCACTGCCATGTAATTGACAGACAAAAATGGCATATATTAATATAAACCTACGTGCTAATTTGAGATCACACAGGACAAGCACCAGAAAATAGCATTAAACCTGCAAACCTGCCAAAACCAATTATTTGCTTCTCTTTCCAGTGAAATTAATATAAGAGTTCATCAACAGCATTTAGGGAGAAAATGCTCAGAAAGGGAATAATCATTCTCTAATTTCAAATATTTTTTTACTTAAACAGGTGCTAAAAGGCAAAGTCAAATCTGTCCATAGATCTCTAGAAAATCTCTCCTGGAAGAGATGTCATGCAACTTGTCAACTCCCACCATTTCACAGCCAATATCTGTTTCAGCAAGAAATTCTCAGCCATACAACATCATCATTTCATCCTGGCTGAGTTCCCTGTGCTGTCCTTATCTCCAGCTGCTGAACCTGCCTCACCTTTTCAGAATCTATTTATATCACATGCCAGAAGGCAGCAGGGATTGTCAGCTCCCACCTGCATGGGACACAGCTCTGTAGAAACAGAGGACGTGGTTTTTACAATAGGAAAATTGTTTGCTCCTTCCAGAAGAAAAAGCAACAGAAAACTTTCACGTTAAAGGGCAAACCAAAGCAGGGAGTGGTTGCTGCTGTAAGGCAGTGATACACACAGGGAGTACCTTTGCTGAGAGCACTGCAATGAAACTCAGGCCAGTGAGAGTGCTGCAGGAAGCTCCATGCCAGGAGCCACAGCAAGGGCTGTGCCACAGATGGGCACACAGGAACCCACACACAGAGCAGCCTTTCCCTTCTCCCTTCACACACTGGGGCTTGCCAGGGTGAAATGTGTCTGTGCCAGTCCCAGGCAGTGTCCCAGCCACCATGCAAATCAAACAGCAGCAATATGAAGCTGTCTGTGCCTTACACCTTTCCTCTCCCTACCTAAGTACAAAGTGATGAAGACCCACTTGTTATTATGTGCTTTAAGTGGTTTAACACAGGCCAAGTGGCTGCTTAAACACAATAAGAAAATACATCTCATCAAAGCCTCAGTATCAATAATCAGAAAGGAGTGAAAATTAACTACCATAAAGTATCCAGCAGATTAGTCTCACTGCTTCAACATGCAAATAAATATTGTTCAGTGTCACCTACTCCTTCTAAGCACTGCAGAGTTTGCCCCAGCTGCCACTATGATGGCAACATTTTCTTCTCAACTGTATGATCCATTTGCAAAACTGTTGCTTGACACACAACGTTAAAGTTAAAATGTATTTATAGTATATATTTTGGCCTATGGTGTGCAGTGGATTGATAAGTCATCTATTATGCTTAGTAACAGCATTATCTTAATGACATTCAAAATAATTTTTACAATAATCCAGTATCAAAATATTAAAAAATATCAAAAATATCTCTCTGCTTTTCAACAGCTTCACTTGGATAAAACCAAATTTCACAATTATGAAACTGACCCCAAGGCAGCAAGACAGCAAATGCTTTTGTGTTATGCCAGGAGCATTCTGAAGGGACTCTCCCATCTGATGGCTTATGAATGGCTAATTCCCATAGCAGGAATGCTCCTAAGGAAAGAGCAGCAAGTCAAACACACCCAAGGGATGCAATCAAAAATCACCACGGGACTTTTCAGAGTAGACAAGAGCACAAATACCTAATAGATGCTGTGCTAGCAAGTGAAACACCCCATGTTTGTCAGCAAGATTATCCTCTCTACATCATCCATCTGCAAAACATGCTTTGTCCCACCCAAGTCACCCACCACACTTTTGGAGTGGATGGTGAAGAACAAACTTTTGGCTGAGCAGCGCTCTGGATGAAAACCCATGGAGGAGACACATCCTGGGCAGCAGGAAATAGCAGGCAGGTGCGTGGTAGACACAACAGGATTTTGCAAACTGATGATCTCCGTAACAGCAAAAGAAACTCCTGACAACTTTACTACATGGCACTGGCCAGGAAAAGCACTGTGCACACCCTCCCTCACCTCACAGATCCAGCAGCACAGGTGGCAGGAGCTCAGCTCTCTCCCAGCACTCTGGAGCTCCACTACTCTGAATTTGCCCTAGGTATTCAAGAGTATTTAAATTGATCTTGGAGCCAGCTCTGACCTGATGCCAGGAAGCTCTATCAGGAAACAGTTTGGAAGTGTGGTCTGTTTAGTAATTAGGAAATCTCAGTATTGTTTTTTGCTATTTAATCCAAACAGTATTATCTTGAAAAATCTTGAAACTCAAAACAACAGTTTTACCTCCCCAAGGAAAAGGCAGGAAAGACCTCTTAGGGAATCATTCTAAACACATCCTAATGTTTTTCCCCCTTTCCTGCTGTCAAACAACTTTGCTGCCCAATTTTAATTGTTATTGTTACATTGATTTTCCATTACTCAGTGTTTGTCTTCATGAGATCCAATTTTAATAATAGTAACAAAAATACACAGATGATCTCCCTATTACACTTATATTTCACTGTAATCCCTCAGAATTTATGAGCTTCAATTTGCTGCAAAAATATAGAAAGGAAACATTGATATACAGTATTATTTTTCTGTTGTCCTAGAACACAGCAAGTAAGCAAACAATTCTAGGGAAATATCTCCTAAGTTAACAAGAAATATTCACTACTCTATTACTAACAATCCAAAAGCATAATTCATTTTCATATTCACGTATCTGCCAGGAATATTTACTTGTTCTTTAATAACAAAGTCATTCAGCTGCTCCTGCTTTTTTCCCTAATTAGGAAAAATGTCATCCTTCTAATTTTGAGTTATAATAAAAGGACTGCCCAGGGTAGTTCAAATTCCCATCTTTCTATTTGTGAATTGTCCTTGAACAAATGCAAGGTAGTTAATGCATCAGCTTGTGAAAAGCCTTCCCAGGTAAGAACCAAGGCAGCACATCTGCACGTGTCCTTGAGGCACACTGGCACACCACCTTTCAATGAGAAATCTGCTTGCAGCCTCGGCTGATGAGGCACAGAATGCATTTGAGTATGTATTCTGCCCTAGTCACTTCCCCTTAATATCAGCAGAGAACACTCTCTGCAGATATTCCACTAACATTTCACACATTCTAAAGCATTTAACTTTTCCATACATGCTGCAGTGCATTAGGGGAACATCTGAAGCCTACAGTCTTATCACAGCCTGTGGTTGGGAAATTTCTCCTTGTATTAAGTGACTTATAAAGCACAGGCAGCTTCACATCCCTGCTGCTTTGCATTGAGCAGAGCTTCACGTCTGGAATTATCTATATCACCACAAACCACAGCACTGAAACACTGATGAGTTTTACACCCATGACTGATCATCATGGTATTTTCTCCACTGAAACATCAAAGTATTACACACACTTAATTCAGGAGGGTTCAAGTTTACTCTAAATTTAAGCTAATTACACTTCACAGCATTCTCATTTGGTGAATTCAGTGAAGGCTTCTTAAAAGTCTCAGGCCTGGATACTGAAGCTATGTGCATGAAGAACACCCACTGCCACAAAGGATATTTTAAAGCAGGGAACACACTCTTGAAGATCATCAGTGAAAAGTAGATGTATTGGGGATAAGAGGATGAAAAAGGGACAGAGACGTGAATGGTTGTAACTGTCAACACAAAGGACAAAAATAATTTTGTATTTTTATTTACTTGCACAGAAAAATAGTTTAATTATACACAGAAGACAAAGTACCCATTTTTTTTAATACTTACTGTGCCAGTTTAATAAAGCACAGGTGGACAAAGCCTCTTGGAGGCAGCCTCATGGCTGTTCAGTATCCTGGGCTGCCCTGCACAGTGGTATTCCAGGGGAATGTTCATCCCAAACAGATATGCTCAAGTCCAGGATAATATCCAGGGAATATCCACTTGATGCAGCCAAGGTCCAAGAAGGCCAAAACATGTACAATTATGTTTATGCATTGCTGAGTCCAAGTTCTCTAAATTTTTGCCAATAAACCTTTGTTCACCCACTTGTTAGAATTTGTTAGTGCAGCTGCAGCATGGTACCCACCACAGCCGTGTGATTTTTATGTTGGCACAAAGCCCAGAGGAGCTCCCATCCACAGCAGGTTTCTCCCTCACAGTATATTTATCAGAACAGTTTGCATGTCATAAAAACAAAAAAAAAAAATTCTAAATTCATGTTGTTTCAACTTGACCTCATATTTCAGTGACCCAGCAGACATGCTCTGCTAAGTTAGAGAGTTGAGCCTCTGACTTATTCCTTCCACAAGGATTTTTCCCCCTGCAGCTTGACTGTGATATTCACCCCGGCCATCACACGAAGCTGCTCATTTTGTCAAGAGGAAAGTCTCCAGGCAGACTGAGTGTGTCAGTCTCAATGGTCTCATCTAAGGGAAAAGTTGTACCTAAAGAGCCATCCCCTTCTGCAGCAGGGAATGGATTTCTGCAGTGACTCAAGTACAAGTGCTCAACTGGGATGTCCCTGCTTCTTTTGCCAATTCACAGCCTAGGACAGCATAGCTTCAGGCACTTGGAGATATCTGGAGTTTTGCTTGTGTTTGATTTTTGCCTCCTTTCTGACACAGGTTCATGCTCCCAGAAGCAAGTAATTTCATAAGCCCTTCTACAAGATAGTAAGTAAATACATTATGGTTCTGCATGAAGGAACTGCAATATATACTGAAAATCAATGCTTGCATAATTCTGAGGGCAAGAACTTCGAGATGTAATTTTACTTCAATAACTTATGTATTTACATGCTCTCACTGGGTACCAATAAAAGCTTAACAGCATTCAGTTTGACTATAGCTCTGCTATGGGTATGTACATTTGACAAAATATGTACTATGAAAGCAGCTTTGATCTATTCACTGTGTGACCTGTTCTTGTTTTCTACTTAGGGAACAAAGTCAGAATCATAGAAAATTATAGTCAGCAGATTCAAAAATACAAGCAACTGTGGGATAGCAGGCAAGCAGCCTGTGGCTGGCCCAGGAAATTAAGTGTCACTGGATTCTTATCCTTCTGTTTTATCTTCACATGGCAGCCAGTCCCCATGATGGTTTTGACCTATTATATCCCAGCAGGGGCCCTTGAAAGGGGCCCCCAGCTGAAGAGCAACAGGATTTCCATACAGCAGAGAGGAAAAAGAGCAAGTCAGGCAAGAGCAAAGGGCAGCAGGATCCTGAACAGTGCTCAGGGTGTGAAGCTGGAGCACAGAGACCTTGCTGCCCAATAGCTCTGCCAGACAAACCCAGGGACAGCACCACACAGGGAAGCAGCAAACAGCCTGAGCAGCCCTCCATGCCTTTACAATCCACTTTGCTCTTGCAGTTTCACTGCCTGTGTTTCAAAACAGGCACTGCAAAGCTCAGTTTCTCTGGCTAGGGTTATATGTAAGCAGCAGAGATGAGTCATTTTTCTCAGAAAGCATATGGTTGATATATCTTTTATTTTAAATCAGATTCAAAAGCTTTGTCTTCAGCTTCAAAGATACTAGACAAGCAGCATAAGATTTCATGCAGGGCTTAGCTTACAAGAGACTATGTACCTGTCAGCCATCTTTCACAGCAGATTCTCTCTAATGCATCTAAACTAATATATCTAAGTGAAGGCTGAAAGAATGAAAAGCAATCTCTGCACTCACATGTCACTTGCAAATCAGTGCACCAGTCAGACTTAAGGACAGACAGCTCCATAATGAAAGGGAGTCCAATTTTAATATTCACAGATTCACAATTAAGTCCACCTGATAAAATATCAGCAGAGGGGAAATTAACAAAGAAAACTAAGTATTGTGCTGCTTCCTTTGAGTTTTATGAGATTTGGGAGCCTGTTTTAGTTCAGTTTTAAGTCTGAAGTTAAGTAAAACCTGGAAATTTCTGATGGATTTTACTGTGATGAACCGAAGACAGACAAAATCTTCTATGGTTTCACTGCAATTGATATAAGAACTACAGCACACTGCTGGGTTACAGCACAGTTTTGCACATGTGTATGTGCAAATTTGCACGTGTAGCACATAGTACTTGGAATGTGCTGTGACCTGTCCTAGAAGATATTCCACAGAATTAATCCATAAACCCCTGAAATAAATGTAAAAAAAAAAAAAAAAAACCCTGGAAAAAGGGAAGGATATTCCACAGAATTAATCCATAAACGCCTGAAATAAATGTAAAAAAAAATAAAAAACCTTGGAAAAAGGTAAATTTTAAAACATCAATATTTTTAGAAGGTTTAGTTAATAATACATCATTTTCCTTAAAATGACAAACTGGTGATTTTTGACATTTTTCTAGTAGAAAAGCAACTGCTGCCTGCTCAAGCCTTTGAAACCTCCCTATTTGGCATCCTCTGAACACCAAGCAATTTTAAATATCTCATCAACAAGGAAATGCAGGTGGCAAAAGAGGATTGATTGAGAACAGAGATTGAACTGTAACTCTGAACAGTTTCTCCTGTGAAGGAGACAGAAGAACAAATTGCAATACAGTTCACATGAGTGAAGCTGTATAATTGCAAAATGCAATCTCTCTCCATGGATGAGAACAAAGTTTCCCTATCAATATTTATAAGCTTGGTATTTCTGAATCTCATTAGTACATGTCTGATACATCACGGGTTGCATAGAAAATAAAAATAATGGCATATTTGCCATGGTTTTTGAGAAATGCCAACTTCTTTTTAAATAAACACCATCCTGCATCCAGCAGCCTGTGCTCACGGAATGTTCTGTCTGATGTTCTGCTTTAGGGAGTGTTTGTTGCTGCATGTAGCAGAGTATGTCACAGTAAAGTTCATCCTTCTAAAAAGTCAAGCCTGCCTAACATATGTTGTTCTCCAACCTAGTAGAAATAAATATTTTAGTTACTTCCCCTCTTCTGCAGTCAGGCTGATGCTTTTCTTCTGCTTCTCAACACAGTTTTTTCCTTTGGGCCTCTTTCATTTACACAACTTGATAAAAGAAACACTCTCCCAAATAACTTCATTTAAATGAAAAGCATGGTTGGCATTTCCTTCCCTTTTGTGCAAGGTCGCCAAAGCCACCAAGGAGATTTTAAATAAAAATTTTAAAAGGCACTTGAAACCACCATCCAAACTTTTGTAAAACTCGGGGTGGGAGGGAATAAACAAACAACAAACACACACGTTTTTCAGAACTAGAGAAGCCTCAGAGTCAGGTCACAGATTCCTGAAAGGGAAATGCACACAAGTGTACACTTGCCTTTGCACACACAAATCAACTGTGCAGGAATAAAACACCCTCCTTACATTCCTGCATTAATTCAAGTGGAAATATTCTAGTCTAATAACTTGCACAAGCAAATCGTCTTTACCCTCTGCCATTCTCTTTATAACAGAAACATTTTTAAAGTTCATTTTGAGCCATAAGAGTGACAGAGGGTATATTAAAGGCACTAAAATAATGAAAATCTTGCATTATTAAAGCAGATATATCAATAGAGGCAACACCCAAAAAAATATATCTCCACGTTATCACTCTTCATTGAGCAGATCAGAACAAATATGAGCATTGCACATCATTCAGCAGGAGGACATGGTTCAGCATGTTCAAACCTGGGCAGGAACAGTAATGAGAATAAGGGAGCTCTTATAACAGAAAAGTCTTTACAACAAATTCCATGTTGAAGTACTCCACTGTTAAAATAAATCTTACACAGCTTTACATTTTCAATTTCATTCTAAAATCCTGCTCTGCTAAACACCAAGAACTCCCACTTGGGTCTCCAGGACCAGTTGGTATAAAATACACTCCTCTTCCAACTTCAAAAACAAGTACTCTACTACTGCTGAAGAAAAGAGAAATTAAGGATGAATTCCTTTAAGAACAAATAGCACAAATCACCACTACTGAACACAGAGAACCACTCCACTTGTTTGTAATGCACTGCCAGAAATATTTCACATCTCTCTGATATAAAAACAACAGCATACAACAATAATACTTTTTTCCCCTTTGACAGAAGTGCTTAGATACAAAAATCCCTAAAAGGCACAACAGAAATCTAAAACAATTCAAAGAGCAAAATGAAAAGTAAATATGAAAAACTGTCACTTGAGTATGATCTTTCCTAATTAGGAGTAAACAATAACATGTTATGTAAAGAGCACTATATTTTCCTTCTGTTAGTTCCACAGGAACTGGGCTAGAACAGGAATGTCTCAGTGACACGTCAGCTTCTTTCTTTCCTTTCCTGAGTTGCTCCAGGCAGTAATTAATGCTTCTGTAGGGACTCAGTCATTCCCTTTAACCACTGAAGTCTCAGCAGCCATTCTCCTTTTGAGCCTCAGAATCAATCTCAATAAAGCACCTCAGAGATCCACTGCAATCAGAGGTCAAATCCCACCACATTAAGTGAAAGTTGACTATATTGTAAGGAATCGTTTGCTTGTCTGAATTCACCTCCAGAACAAGATGAAAGCAACACTGTAATCACAATCAAAAACTTCCTACCACTTTGAATATCACAGCTGCCTCACACCAACCTCTTTCAGAAAGGAGGGGGAAAAAATGTAGACATACATACACATTTCCCCAATGTTACAAACATGAGGTTTAAAAGACAATGAGCTTACTTGGTCAGGAAAACAACATATTACGTTAGTACAATATTTAGCACTCATTATAGACAAAAACATCCCTCAGCAGGTATGTGTTTTTTAGGGACATATGGCTACACTAAAAGGCATTTCATTGTTTTACTACCACCCTGAAATCAAATTACTTTCCATTATGATAAAATTGAGAAAAGTCCAGAAACTTCTAACACCATGTTTTCTTCATAAGAATAGCACTGTCATACAAAAAAGCTATGCATTTGCAACATTGCCCATGCCAGCACCAACAGCAGGATATTCACAAGGGCCTGTAAGCTAAAACGGTCCCAAAATTTCACAACTGCCTTCTCCCCCAGCAGGCCAGCAAAGAGGTAGCAAAGTCCCAGAGGCTTGGATAAGTGGCTAAACAAAGAACTTTTTAAAAAAGGCTTAGAGATCCTTTTTTTCTTTCAGAATTTTCCAGACAATTAGCGAAGTCAGCAATGACCAAGAAATAATTACATGCCTGTGGTGTGATAAAAGCAGGATTTGTAGGCACAGCAAGGTGGAAGAGAAGATGCCCAGATTGAGCACTAACCCACTGGGAGCCCCAGTTTAAATCCTTATGTCACTGGTGGTGTCACTTGGAGGAGACAAGAGTTCCTGTGTGCAGCACTGGCCCACTCCTGGGGACAGCAGAGCCCTGCACCTTGCAGAGCAGATGAATATTTTGGACACTGAAAAATTTCAGTACAGTGTCCATGGGGCACAGGAACCTCGTGCAAGGACAGATGCTGGAACAAGTCAGGAGGTGGTGTTTCATGAGGCTACCTTTCATCCTGAAGTCAGAAGTCAAAAGAGCCGAAGCCACAGTGGACAAGATTTACCCTTTTTTTAACCTTTTTATTATGCCCACATTGAGTCATTCCCACACCAGCTTCTCAGCATGCAAGGTTTGCAGCAGAGAGGAGTTTGTCCCAAAAGTTTAGGGAGGTATAGTGGATGATGAAAATGTAGCTCCTTGCAAGTTGTATTTCTGCTCTGCAATAAGTATGGCCAGCCCCTGGGTGCCAGAAGGGGAAGTTTGCACTGGACTTTCAGGTGTTTAACAAGGGGCACAGGATGAAGCCCTTCCAGCACAGCTCCCAGACACCACAGCTCCCCTGCCCCTGCATGCCTGTGTTTCTCAAAGCCCAGTAATAGTTGTCATTTACAAACCAAAATATTGCTAGGCACTGTCCACCTGTCCTGAACAGCATCTGTGACATGAAACTGCTGACTGAAGTGGTTGTATCTGAAGTATTTTGCCTCATTTTCCTTCCCAAAATTCAGGTAGCAAAGTCAGGGACCAGCCATGTAAACCCTGCTCTTACCATTTAAAAACATACCAAAAACCTTGTTCTGTAAAAGATTACTTGGGCAAACTGCATGGCCAGAAAACAGCATCTTTATTTTTGCTCAGTGGTAAATTAGCTGCTTTGGAGAAGGCTCTGAATGCAGCTCAAACTGAGGGAGCTGCAGGCAGCTCTCACATCTGAGCTGCAGCAGGAGGAGAAGGACTGGCTGAACAGTCAGACACTCAGTGAACACCACACTGCAAACTCCTTCCACCCTTCAGCACAGCCAGGGTTCAAAAGAAGGGGCTCACCATCAAAAAAATAGAAGCAGCTGAGACTACTAATGTATTCCTTTGATATTTAAGCGCATAATCTCCACAAATTAGGCTTTTACTTTTACTCTGCTAAGGACAGAGGTGTTAAGCACCAAAAAAGCTACTCTCAATTGCCTATGCCACGTGTGACTTTCTCAGGTCTGGGAATAGTTTCCAAGGACTAAGGATGGATATGAAAGTTGCATGAAAAAATTATTTCTTTCTTCTCTGAAGATTCATAGTCAACTCCTGGATTCAAACCCCACTTGCCAACAAATATAAATATATCAAAACATTTAAACTCTCAAAAAAATCTCAAAAAAAGCTGAAAACTGAAGGGACAATCCATTAGAAGGATCGTTGTTTAGGATTTTCACTTTGGCATGGAGCAAAGCTCCCAAATCTCCAGACAGTGTGAAAAGATTCCACCCTTCTGTTCAGCCTCCAGAGCTCCAGTTACTCCCAGTGCTTGTGATGGAGGCTGGCACTGCAGGCTGCCTCTCCCAGGGCCCAGCCTCCAACAAACCATTGCTCCTGCTCTACTGCCAAAAGCTGTTCTTGGTGGCTGGCAAATAAAGCAGAGAATTTCTAGCTAGAATTAGCGTGCTGGTGACCTGGTGAGTTCACAACTCCTGCTCTTGCACACCATGCTGATTAACAGCCCTGCCTAAAGTGGACTGGTCTGCATGCACATCATCCTGCAGCCTGATTATATCAGCATTTGTTCTCAGGCATGGCAGCAGTCACTGGAATATTAATGCATTCTGACACACGCCATATCTATTGCCAGCTACAACTGCACAGGAAAATAGGCAATGTTAGCACTCTTTGGATATAAGTGGATGGTGGGACAACAATTGCAATATCTGAGCAAAAAGCTTTCCTGTACAGAACTTCTCATTTTATATAATTCCAAATATGACTGTATAACAGAAGGTACAAACCTCAATCTGTTTTAATTAACAGTTAAAGGGTTTTATAATGGGCATACCACATTTGGGATGACTATCCTTCAAAAAAGCACTTTAGTAGGAAAGTGTTATTGATCTAATGGAAAGAATGACTATCCCTAAGGATTACTGCAAGCAAATCTAATAATATTATATCAAATATACATCCAACAAAGTAAGAAAAAATCCTGAAGTACCTAAGAGCAAGACACAAGAAATTGCTAAGTTTGTCTAGAGGGTAAAACCAACACATTATTTCAAATTAACAATCCTTTTAATGAAAATCAGCATCATAGCTCTGAAGCTATCCACTAGCTTAACTTTTAAAGTTATTGTTCCAGTTTTTTAGAGAGGTGGTAGGATTGTATGCAAGTATTTCAAGAGTACTTGTCCAGGCTCAGCCAAGACAAAAATGTTATGTAAGGTCAAGTCAACACTGATTTGCATCATACTGTCCTGCTTACCAGGGAGTTGACCCAGCAACACAAGTCAGGTTACAGCTGCATTTCAAGCCTGTCCCTATCACTTGATAAGGACAAACTGTCCTTGGGATTCAGAGAGAATAATTCCAGAAGCACGTTCTTCCCCCTACTAACGAGATTTCAGGGTGAGGATAACCCAAACAAGGGCACAATTTCTTTACTGCAGATAAACTACCTGCAAACAGACATCTATTGAGCTACCCAGAGGGCAGAGGTGCCTGGAAAAGAATGCTTTGAACAGACAGCCTGCCTGCCACTCTTACTGTCACCTGCTCAGGATGAAGCCCTTCACTGCAGAAGCAGCTAAGCACTGGCACAAAATGTGCCAAGAGATTTGAGTGTACTTGTTGCAACAGACAGTTCCTGAGCACAAAAGGAAAAGAGGAGAACCAGTCCAGAGGCTCTTCTGCCTGCCTTTGGGACTGGTTACACTCCAGTAGATGATGGGAAAAGTCAAAATATCTTCAGGAGTTCTGAGCAACCCTAAGAAGCCAGCAGATGAAATCCTGTTTCAGCTGAATCACAGCCATGGAGATTGTGCCAATGAAGGCCTGACCAGGTGTGATTGTAGGAGGTACTGAATCACAACCAGCTCTCACAGATGATTCGCAAATGCAGAACAAATTCTTCAATGCAAACAGGATGCAATTAGTGTTTTGGGATCAAGATATTTCTTCCAGCAATACAGTTAACTCAGCAGTGTTTTTGCAAAGGAAAAAGATCACTCCATGAGGTGCTGAAGTACATATGCTCTTCAGGCTAAAATTAAATTTTAATTCAACATGGAAAATTGGACACATCCTTCCTACAGGGAACAGGATCTACAGTGGTCCAAAGCTTGGTATAAACCAGAAAATTTTCCCAGAGAAAGGACTTTTCTCTTTATTTTTCTCTTTGTTGTGAAGCATATTCCCTGGGAGTTGCTCTGTACAACGCTTTCAATTGAAAAGGGCTCCTGGTGACAGAATCTTGGCCCAGGCAGAGTTCAGTGTCTGTGTGCAGATACACTCACAGGGCAAAGCCACTGGCAATTAGTGGCATGGAAAGAGAACAGCCTCTGCACAGGGGCTTTCCCATGGTCCATTTTGCATCTGCTTTAGAAATCCTTGAGCTGCCCTTGTTGGGACAGGAGGACAGGACCCTACGAGTGTACTCCATTTGTCAAAGACAGAAAGGTCCTTGTGCATCATAACCAGCCTGGTCACAGGGCTGGTCTGCCCCCTCCCCTGAAACCTGCTCTAAAGGATCAGAGGCCCCTTCATTTGTCAGTCCTTTGCTGACTGATCACCACCTTCAGCATCATGGTTCATGTGCCACCACTGCCCCTGGACAGCAACACCAGGGCTTTTGCTTCCACAGCCAGCAAAACAATAGGGATTTTATACCCCTGCAAAGGCAACAGCCTTTCCTTACCAAGGAACTAAGCTTTAGCTGGTCCCCAGCTGGAGCCTTCCTTCCCCCTGCCTGATATTTATCTCCTAGATATATTTACAGGCAAACATATCCCTCTCTTGGCCTTTGCAATATCATGCTAAGCAAACAAGCCAAGCTCTTCTAGTCTCCTCTCATAAAGTAAGCTCTCTGTTTTCCTTACCACACTAGCAAGCTGTCCTTGCACCAGCTTATTTTCCTTGGACACGGGTCATCGGATCTGTACACAATATTCCAGAAGAAATCAATTCAGGTCCTTGTTAAGTAGCATTTATGCTCCCAAGCAACTTCCAACCACTCAGTCCCCTGCAGACACTCCATTCCCACGTTCTGCACTCCTGTCCCCACAAACGCAGAGCCCAGAGCCACCACTTCCATTCCCAAGGCACAAGTCTCCAGAGAGCAAAGTGAGGATCTCAGGGAAGCCAATACCCAGCTGACATTCCCCATTCTGCAATAGTCAGGGATATTGGGACACAGAGGGTAAAGTACTGTCCCAGGTGGGATTTTGCAGTGTTTGAGAGCACAGTCTGGCCAAATTTGGACAAATCTTGCCCAACTAGGAGCCTTAACATAAAAATTGCAACTAGATGAATTTGGTTTTTCTACATTTCCTCCACACCAGGCATAGAAATACCAAGACAAGTTAAAGGGCTGCCCTACCTGTCTCACCTATAGCATTTTCAGAGTTTCTTATGGGGAATATACCAACACATTCTTTTTACTGGAATTCCTCATCTTTTTGAGTTAAAACTGACAATATTATTGACCTGTTTAAATTTTAATTAAAATGCTGGAAAAAGAAAAAAAACACTGAAGTGAGTATGCAGCAACAAGCACTCTGCAAGGTTTTACTTCTGGCACTGGGCAGTCAGAGCATGTTGCATTCAAGTCCTATTTACACCTTATTCCATCAACTGAAAGATTTCACTGGATGGATGCAGCTGCCTGGAAGCCCAGTATAAAATGCAATGCCTGCTATCTAGAAAAAAAATCAGTCACAGGGGTATCAATTAACTGTGTTTCACATTGTAATACACACAGCATACCTATTTTTGAAAGAATATGTACTTCTACATATATATTAACCAGTTGCCTTCACATAATTAAATTTCCACAACTGAAATTTCCACATATGCTCCCAAACTTGATGATTTTAACCCACTTTCATTTTCAAAACATATTTTGGGTTTGGCAAAGGAGAATCTAATTTGAATGCCCAGTGCCCTTCAAACTGGACTTTAAAAAATCAGCACTTAATGAGACTATACAATTAAACACATATATTGTTCAAAAATCATTATGTTCTACAGTCATAGCTTTCTGTTATTAGCAGGAGCCATCTCTGACCTTCAGTTATCCCATTAAGAAACATTAATTGAACTATACAAGTCCTGGGTCAAAATACTATTTATAAACTCAGGAAACACTAAAAGCACGCAGGACTATTCTATGCTTCTTGTGAATACAATTTGGCAATACAGTATGGCACAAGTCAAAAAGAACCAGAGTTTCAAATCTATAAAAGGTATTTACAAACCTGTAATTGAAATTGGAGGGAAGATACAAGGTCACAGAGGGAATTTTGTTAAGAATGAGGAAAAAAACTGGCTATTAAATCAAGCACTATTCCACTGAAGTATACAAGACGTCTCTTTTCAGGCACAAGGTCCCAATTTGGAAAGCTCATTTCTCCCCTTGCAGTGAAAAGCCAGACTCAAACGCTGACTGAAGCTCTCAGCCCGACAGTCAGTAGCACTGCGCTAGTTAAACACTGACATCTACAGTCGTGTCTTGGGAAAAATCTGGAGTAGGATGCAACAAAACCATCGCCCCTGCTCACACCCAGCAGGCACTCCCCTCCACCACCGCCGGGTGTGGAACTGCGCAGGGTAAGGTCGCGCTGTGCCACCGGCCCTGCCAGCGGCTCCGTCTGCGCCAGCAGCGGAAGGACAGACCCGCACAAAGCACGCACAGGAGGCAGGAAAAACACACACAGCTTACAGCCAGGCTTTAAAATCTTGGATTTTCAGTGCCTGAACTTCTACCACTGCAACTGATGCTTGTTGTGTGCTGGCACTAGCAAGAGGAGGAAACACCTGGAAACACCTCGCAGCTCCTTCTGCTCCAAATGGGGGGTGGAGGGGGTTAACCATATTATTGATTAGACCAGTAATTGCAATCAAAAGGAAAAATAGTCAATTTGATAAATCCTATAGAAGCAGAACCCCATACTGCCAACAGATCTGTATGAGAGGTACACGTTTAATAATATTTCATATTGAAAAAAGAAAAAAACAACATCCACAGCCAGATTGCATCTTCAAATCAGGTAACTAACACTAGCTTGACCTTGAATTTTCCTCAGGTAAGACCAGATGCCTGGATCCATGCAAACCCTTCCCACATACATGTCTTTTGTTGTAACTGCTACAGAACCAGCTCTCAGCTTTTTAAAATATCAAGGAAATAAAGCTCTTACAAGTCCAGGGCAGCAGTTATTCCCAGGTTCTCTTCATCCCATGCCATATTTCCACTCCACTGTCAGCTCACCATTCCTTGCTTTGTGACTGCAGCAAGACCACTGGAAGGATCACAGAAGCATCTCAGAAGTTCACTCCTGCTAAACTCTGGTAGCTGAAAAAATTGTTTTAAATATCTCTAAAAGCCAGAAAATAATGCTGGATAAAGGACCATTCTTGATGTTATCTTACTACATCATGTCAGAGGCCTTGCTCTTTAGAGAAACAAAAATTCCTAAGATGCCCCAGGATGCTCTGCAGGCATCACCACTCACTTGACCGTTAGGTCAGGATTTGGGAGTGGGAGTCACTGACTGGGAGGTGGCACTTGTAGCTTGACCAAAGTCCATGCCTTAGACTTTCATGTCTCATATAACAGCTAAATCTTCCCTCTCAATTTTTTTCTAGCTCTGTTTATTGTTTCTTAATTTCTTAGTCCTGTCAACAGGTTGGGTAGGGAAAAGCAGAGAGGAAACCACCCTCTGAACACACAGTCTCACTTCTCCCCATCCAAGCACAAGCACCCATGCCAGCAGTGTGACTCTACTGCAATACTGGCTTTTCCAGAAGTTCTGGAAGCAGTGCACCTTCTTGAGACCAGCTATTCTCTTCCAGCCAGCCTCTACTGCCTCTTTCTTCTCATTTCCACCCAATAACACAATAGCTCTGGGCTTTGTACATCACCCACCTCAGACTCTCATCCATACACTGGGGTGAGAAATGAAAAAAAAAGCAAAAAAGCAAAACACCCTTAAAATAGTTTTGAGGGGATAAGAAAAACTGTTCTCACAAATGATGTAGGAACCAGGGCAGTCATCTTAGAAACCATGACTCTCTGAGCAAGTCTCCAGATGTATGAGGAGGCCAGGCACTTATGCTCAGTTCCTGACTGATGAAATAGGTATGCACTGCAAAACCACAAGACAAACTATAGGCAAAGTTCTAATTGCCCTGATTATACAGCTCTGCAAGAAGCTTCCAACAAAATAACACACAGCAGTTTTCCTTTATTTATATCCAACACTGAAGAACATCACAGGCAATCCATTTTTAAAATCTCCCCTGAAGAAGCTATCAGCAGAAGCAAAGAGTAATAAAAACAGGAGATGAAAAAGCAGTGATCTAGCCACTACCTTGAAGTATACCCTGTCTGCTTTAATGCTGCTATTTTGCTTTATTTATGAATGTGTAGGTTTCCTTAAAAAATGCATAACAGTTTTAATGACAAAATAGCAATTTATGATATAATTTCTCGATGACATAATGTAGCATGAAAATCTTTCTTGAGACATAAAGAAATGTTTTGTCTCACTAAATAGGCTCACAAAGCAGGTGTGCAGAACAAACATTACCTCTAACTTGAACTGAATTTCCCCCACTACTTCTGACATAAATGTCAACTTATTCAAAAGCTTATAATGAACTGTCAAAGTCTTTTCCACACTTACTTTTCCTTCCTTTTCAAACAATTGAAGAGCAAGAAATCATATGAGCTACCTAAGCCAACATAAAGCCACATATTAGAGAGGAGGGTAGGGGGGAAAGCACCTTCTAGAACCTTCAGAGATTAAATTCTCTCCCAGCTCTCTTCATGCTGCTGTGCAAAGGAGAGGTGTGCAGGGCAGCAACACCCTGACCCCAGTCCCACATGCATCCAGCAAAAGCAGGACACAATGTTATGCCTTGCACTAAGGAAACCCTTCCTCTACCACAAAGGCCTGTTTCATCTCTGGCTCACAAGGTGTCTGCATGAAGTAATTCATATGTGCACGGGGACCAGAACAAGTCCATTTCAAGTAGAAAGACTCTTTAAACTTTCAAACCTATTGTTCACATATCCCATTTGCCAGATATCCTACAACACAAATGGGAATGCATTGTCCTGAGAGTCAGTCTTGTCCTGTCACTTCAGAAGCTTCCCAGTTCAAGTACTGACCACTCCTCTCACCAATAACAATGGGTGGATTTCTCCTCCTTTTCAGGTATTTGTGATCTTCATATAGAATTATGTGTCATACCCACCAACAACATTACTTGGCCTGTGTAATCAGTCTTCACTAAGCACCAGCACTTTTACTGCTTTAACAGACTGACCAGTGAAATACAGCCTGACACATGCTAATCATTCGGAGCAAATAAAAGGCTAAAGGAGACCTTGATCAATATGCAAATTATGACCCCAAATTAGCAAGCCAGAGCTGGCACAGCCTGGCCTCCAAATGGAGGAAGTCCCCAGCTGGAACACAGAAATCTAGGTGGAAATTCCTGCTCCACTCCAGCTTCTGTGTGATTTGGAAAAATCCATCTGGCCCATGGATGATTTTCCCAAATGGAACTTGGTACTTCTTGCAGCTTTCAGGGAGGTCACTCACTTCCAAAGGCCCTGGCAAGGAAACACACCTTCCTTAGACATTTGTAAATCCACATGGGTATTGATCTGCATAACTAAGTGTCTGAAAACAGCTAGTCCTTCCCTTCCCTGTCTTGACTGTCTCCCACTGAAATGAGAGAGACTGAATCAGAAGCTCTGCTGACATAAGTCTGGCACACATTTATTTGGCATTAACTTGATCCAGCAGATTTGTTGTCTCAAAATTTAAAATAAACTAAAAACAAAGCTGCTGAGTCAAAGCTTCATACTTCATTCTTGGAAGCCTGAGATAGTTCTGGTGAATAACCGTGAAAACTACAAATGGCAATAATACATTTTTAATAAAATTGCTGGTTTAAATCACTTGCTTTTAACATCTATTTTGCAAGTCTCAGAGGAAACCAACAGCAATTTTGTGGCAGCTTCCTCATTTTTATATATTATGAAAAATCTCCAGCTATAAATATACGTTATGAATGGAGTTTGGTATGGAGGACAATAGCTGGAAAATAAAGCCTGGGGGAATGAAAAATATACTGAGGCTTTGATATAATGCTGACAGGAAAAGGCCCAATACATTATTTCAGCATCAAGGTAAATTTTCTGTCCCAAGGACAATATTTTAAACAGTGATTGCTTAAAATAAAACACCAATATTTCTTTTATTACATTTGTCAGTATTTTTCCCCCCACACATGCATATTGAAATTACTATAAATCCTATTTGCTCTGGGGAACATTACCCATTTCATTCATTTGAAAGGTTATTCATTTCAGTATTTTTTCCACGCTTCTGCCCAAGTTTTCAAGAAAAATCTGTGCATTGGGTTGTTTCAGCCAGTTAAGCTATGGGGGGAGAAATAAGATGCTCTCAACACAGTTGTAGTGATCCTGACCCCCAAAGAGATGGCATGAATTTCATGTACAGTACATGAAATCAATACTCTCCTCAACCACAGCCACCCATTCTGCATGTTCTATAGATCCTGTGCAAATTGCCAGCTGCAAACACTGCGCAGCACGGACTCAAGACACAGGCAGGAATTCTTGTCTTTCAAGAGACACTGGGAAAAAAAAATACTTACATACTCTTTAAGCACACCACCTCAGCAGTGCTGTGACTCCCCACACCAGGATGTGACACCACTAAAAGCAGCTTGCTCTGTGCCCCAGAAGGAAACCTTTCAGACACGTGCAAGGAGTTCTTCCTGCAAGGCTGCACATGGAACAGCTGCAACAGCTTTTACACAGTTTTCCAAATGCAAGAGGCATTAAGGGAAGCCTGGTCAGCACAGGATTTCTGCCAAGAAAGAAGAGATCACACTGGAACACAGGGCAAACTGGACACGAGCAGTACCCTGCACTCTGCAGCTGCGCAGCAGAAGGCTCCTGGGCTCAACCCCATTCCCCTCTCACCCTTTCTCAGGTCAGGAGCTGCAAATAACCTCAAAAGTTTTCGTCTTGTGATATTTCCACAGATGAAGACTTTTCCTAACTGAGCACTTTTCTAACTATAAACACATTTTGTCCGATTCCCTCATGCTAACACTGAAACATGCGGACACGAAGAACATGCAGCAGGTCTAAGGGGCACTTTCAGAGTTACAGCTTCCTCTGAAAGGAGGCTACAGAATTTATATTTGCCAGTGTTTGTTATGATTCTGACTGTATTCCAATCAGGAAGTACAAACTCCCTTGACTACATTTTTCAAATTTGCTGCATCTTGAGTTTTAGTCACTGCCATCTGTGGGTCTCTTCCATTTCCATCACCTGCAGAGTCATGTCTGTCTGAGCAGGCAGAAATGACAGCAGCCCTGGGAAATGCCACTGGAAGTTTCCTGCTTCAATCCAGGAAGAAGTTCCCATGCTCACCGTTGCTTGCAATGGCACAGTGGCCAATAAAAACAAATTGGGACAAGGAAGACTGAGTGGTTTTTGTGATCAAATTACAAAAAACAAAATCAACAGTAGCTGAAGGGAACACAGGAGATGCAGTATCTTGACTTTCATCAAACATCAACTACAATGCCTCACAAATTGCTTGAATCAAATTGGTTTGGACAGAAGCATTGTCAGATAGCTGGAAAGTTAACTGGAAATCATAAGCAGTGAGCAACATTGGGCAGCAGTGTTTTGAGCAAGAATGGCATTTATAAGTGTGCTTCTACAAAGATTAACATTAGACTCCATTTTATATAACATTTCTACTGAAGCATCTGGAAAACAAATAAGTAGCATATTACATTTCTGAATACTAACTGCATGGAACAAACAGAAGCCAGTTTGAATTGAAAGTATGACCATATAACTATTTGCAATGCAACAAAATCATATGATTTTAACAAGCATGAAAACATTACAGCAAGAAAAATAGCACAAAAGCAGTAAAAGCAAGAGATGTCTCATTGTTTGGCCAGTAGAGTAGCAGAACCATGACAAAGGCCATCTGCTTTCCAAATATGCTGCCATCTTCCTGAGCAGAGCAGATCACAGTAGACATGACAGCTATTTATGAGATGCACCATCATTTGATAATATCTGAGGACTAGATACCTCTCAGTAAAGCTGAAAAGTTCTAAAGAAAAGTCTCTATGTTTATTACATATTGGGAGATTTTTCTTGTTAATTAGCAAGCGATTTTCCCTGAGCAGCAAGGAAGATGGAATGCAATAAAAGCTGATACTTGCCAACATGAGGCAAGAACCAGATGGTTCTGCACTCAGTCAGAGGGACCAGGCTATGAACTTGGTCTCTTGATGCATAAACACTATTCCATTTATTTTGGATGATATTAATCTGGAAACAAGGCTCCATAATATAGTCCAGACGTCATGCTCAGGCTGGGTTTACTGCTCTCAAATTCACCTTCTGTCAAGTCTGTAGCTGGAAACACAAAAATTTTCCTTTGATTTCTGTCTGCTGTCAACATATCTCAGGTCTTACACATATCAGAGAAATTTTCTTTAACAGCCTATGATCTGTTTTGCACAGCCAGTCTCACAGCTGATTAAGTCACTAGATAAAGCACATTAAATTTTAAGTCCTAATTCCTTTTATCAGCCATAACAAAACACTCCACATGATAAAATAACAAATCTTACAGTTAATCTTCAGTAGCACCTACAAAGTTTCAGGTGTCAGAGAGATTCAGACCTCCTTCAGTAAATGTAAAGCATCCAAATGTTCTGCAACCTCTTCCTGGCAGGGTTTGACTACTCAAGACCTGCTCTGACCTGGCACAGTGACCCCAGCAGCCAGACCTCAGGCTAAAAGCCACATGGGAAAAGATACAGGAGAGGTCTCTCTCACCCTTGGTTTGGGAGGTCATTGCTGTGTCAGGCTCAGCATCACCCCTGGCCCCCAGCTCACCTGCCCTTGCAGAGCAGTCTGACCTCACTGCCCCCTGACATCTCTCTTGTTTGCCCACCACTGGGGTAGAGCACCTGGTATCCAAAACAGTTAACAGGAACTAAGTAACCTCCATTTGTACTAAACCATTCCCAAACCTTGCTCCATAACCAACCCTGACCCTCAGGCCATCACCAGTAATTGAGCACAGGCAGGAGAAACTCAAAGCAATGAGTCTGAACAAAGAGAGCTGTGGTGGATATTACTGCTGATATTCTTGGCATGTTACTTTCCTTACACCTGTCCAACCCTCATCCTGACCCACTGGTCCTCTACACACCACAAACCTTCCCTTTTGATAGAAAAATACCATGCTTTGCAGGATATTAAGGCTTAAGCAGTTATCAGAAAAATAAGGCCCAACTAATTACAATGCTGTGTTCTTTCAGCACAACATTAAAATGCACCAATTCAATAGAAATGAAAGCTGCAGCCACAAAACATCACCACAGAGTTTTGTGGTTGCCCTCATTTGGTGTTGTCTTGCCTTGTGAAGAACATGTGGCACCTGAACAACACTCCCAGGGTCCCTACACACCACCCAGACCTTGGTGTCCTGCACAGGGGGAACCACAACAGCCCCTGAACACAGAGCCCTGGGCGAGGCTTCAGCTGAGGCACAACCCAATTACTGTAACACTCAGTAGGACCAGGGCCACCACTCTCTGCAGAGTCCAGAAGGAAAATATCTAAAAAGCACAGCAGGAGGAGCCTGGGAGGGAGGGTGGTGTTACCTGTGATGTTCAGGGTTCTCAATCATTACTAGCCTGACTCCTGCAGGTAAGTAATGGGAACTTCCAAGAGTACAACAGGTCTAAGGCTAGAAGTAGGAAGGCACAAAATCACAGAAAGGTTATTTCTCCAAAGTGCTTTCTTTTTCAGGCACAGACATGGACCTCGACATAAGTCAAAAGGTCTCACTAATTTCTTCAAGAAAAATAAGCCTTTTTTGAAGAACTCCTTCCTTCTTGGTTGTTTTCTGAACACCCTTCCCCAGCTATTGTTGCAAACTGCAATGGTTTCTACTAACACACAAAAAGCTGTTGACCTGGCCAGAAAAGAGCAATTACAGAGTCACTGGGAACTTTAAATGCTGATATAAACGCTCAGCTAACCCTGTGACCAAGTACACAAAGTCATAGGTTCAGACTCCTCTTTGCCAGAGAAAACTCAAGCACACTCTTTCAAGGATGATGTTTCAGCAACAGGCTGCTTGGGGCAAAGAAGAAAAAGCACTGCTTGCTCTCTTACCAACTGAGGCAGATCTACCCCATGTTGAGTAGTCAGACAATCACTGACCAGAGAGGAGCACAGTACACTAGCAGAGGAAATAAACTTATATTACAGTCTTTCTTGTCTTCCTCTGTCACTCCCTCAATTTATTTCTATTCTATATATAGCTTAAGGTTCCCTGTTTCTCCCAAAGTGCCCAAATCCAAAAGTGAAAATATTGTACTCACTCTGACTTCTCTCAGCAGCTACTGTCTGGAAGCCATCTGTTCCCCTCTCCAAAGGGGACATAGTACAGCACACTCACCCACAATAACACAGTGGTATTAAGGAAGAATTAATGAATTGACCCAGCTTGTGGGTCAATTCATTAATTCTTCCTTAATACCACTGTCCCTTTCTACAGGGCAGCAAAGAACCCATACCCAGGCTCTAACAAATACTGATTAGATCAGTGGCCCCAGCAAAGCCACTCAACACAGGTGGAATTGATCTCTGAGACAAACAGCAGAATTTAGGCCACCTGTGGCACTTCAGTAACAAAACCCAGATGCACCTGAAGACATGAGCTCCTCCAGGGTTAATAGTTATAAGGATTTTAGCCTTGGACTTTTAGGCTGCAAAAGTAGTATCTTGTCCCATAACTGCCTTCTTGAGGATCTAAACCCAAGTAAATTCAGAAAGAAGAGAATAAGTTTTGCTAGACACCACTGCCTCCCTTTAAGTGTTATTCATTTAGGGCTTGGTGTGAATATGGGTGAAAGGCCAGACCCTCAAGGAATAACCACTATCAACCCTGTTCTGTATGCATGACCTTGATACCTTTACACCACCAGTGATGGATTAATGAAGAGAGATTAGAACCAGCTGCACCCCATCTGAGTATTTGCTCTGATCTTCCTGCTGGTGTAACTCTATTTTAACTGATTCTGCCAGGGATGAGACTGTTAAGGCAACAAAGCACTTTGCCAAAAAAAAAATTAGTGCCAAATTTCACTACTACTATTAAGATATTTTTCACAATAGTGAGAAGACTGACATGACACGACCAACTTTCTGTCAAATGCTTGCATGTGCACATGTTATTGAGGCTTCAAAAACTGAACTAAAATTTTAGGGTGAGCAGACTAGGCAGTACAAGGAGAGGCTTATGCCACGAACAAACATACATCCGTAAAAGATTATTGACAAGTTTCCCAGCTCTTTCTCTGCAACTTAGAGCTTGCTGTCTTTCAAGGAAAAAATTTAGTACTGCCCCAGGCTGCATCATGTACTGTAATAGTTGCCATAGAAATGCATCTCACTCCTTATCTGTCACAAAAGGCACATTTTGTGGAGGCTTGGATGTCCACAAAGCCTAAATCTAAAGCTGGAGTTGGACTCTAGTCTCCAGTCCCAGCACACACATGCACACAAGCACAGGCTTGCCTGCTAATAGCAGCTTTAGATTAACACTCTCATGCAAAATGTACTGGATTTAGTGAGGTGGAAGGACAGTGGAGGAGTGTGCAGCCAAGATCCAGGAGGGATGAAGCTGGCATGCCAGCCACTGGGTCACAGGCTCTGATGACAGCCTGCACTCCCACCCAGAGGGGAGGAACTGAGATCACTTGCCAGACAGCCCCATCAGCTGCTGTTCCACGGTCTCAGACAGCTCCTTTATTAACTCTGACTAAAGTTGCTCACTTTTCCCTTGTCTGGAGAAGCAGAAATCCTCCCCAAAGCATCAGAAATTATTTAGTTGCAGGGACCCTGCTGTAATACGAGGAACAACAGTTTCAGATGAAAGAGATGATCTCTGGTGTCTCCTCCTCCCACAGGATGCCACCCAGCATTGGAGGCACTCCTGTTGCTGCTTGCTGGCATCCTGCTTCTTTTAAGTATGCTTGCATTTCTCACACCAGGCTTAGCACACAACAGACCATTTTGCTTTACAATCCAGCTTCTCATTTATGATTGCTGCTGTCCACTCCAAAAATACCTGAGATCACAAGTATCTCTTTGTTACCAGGCACAGCAGCACTGCCAGTAAAGTGAGGATTAAGAGTAATTTCACTGACACAGGTGCTTAGAGAATTAGATCCTGGAAGGATCAGGGAAATCAGCAGTACTTACCATCCACTAAATTAAACTGCTTATGGCCTCCTTGCACAGGCACTAATTTATGCTGTTCTCTGCAGGGTAGCATATAAAGGAGTATCAGCTCTGGAGCTGTCAGGGACTCAGCACCACTGACTCCAAGAGAGTGCCTATCACTGAGTGTCACTCCGTGGATCATCTCAGCAGCTTTCCTGAGCTGAACATGGACCTGTCCAACAGATCCCGGTACATATTCGCATTCCCACATGTCAACAAATCTGCCTGACCAGATTCACTGACTTTGTTTCTGTTTAAATATTGGAGTGCATAATTACAAGAAGAAAGAGCTTAGGCACTCAGTAGCCAACCCTTTTCAACTTTCCAGTTTCATAGATGACTTCAAAAATCTGAAGACCATACAGACAAATAGTATTATAAATAATACCAAAGAAAAACTACAGTAGCTACACAAAAAAGTACTAAGACATAATCAGCACTATAGAGCAAGAGAGAATATAGTAAGACTGCTCCTTTCAAATGCTACAGTAGAAGAAGTCAGTCTGAAACATGCAATCCTGACTAAGCCAGAGCCCTGAGGGGACATGGGGAGGCCCATCAGAAAAAACTATCATTAAGTTATAGCCTCCACCAGGTGACTGAATGATGGGGCAGCACAGGTCAGCTGCAAGAGACAGCTCTTCCCTCTGTGACCCAGGCAAGGATCAGCACAGAAAGAACGGGAATTTGCATATAACCAATATCCATTCCCTCTGATGCAGGAGATGTGATAAGTACAGTCTCTTCTAGCACATTAATGTGCTCTTTTCTTGCCTCATTTGACTGGAGGAGAAACATTTCCTGGGCACAATCCAAGTCTTCATGACAATGTTTTGAACCAACCCATCATGGTAAAAACACCTTCAATCCAGTCCTCCCTAATTATTATGTCAGGAATAAGGCATTTATTACATGTACATCATGATGTGAATATTAACTTCTAAGCCATAAAGAGCAAAGACATTTAAATTTAAACAAGAGCATAGCTTTTAGGACAAAAAATAGTAGCTTCCAGAAGAAAGAAAAAAAACTTTACCCAGTCTGTACTGTGTCACAGATTGGTCCTTGGACCTAGTGCTGAAAGCAACACCTGAACAAATGCTGCAATCCCAGCAGCCATATGAATCAAGACAAGTAACTTAATCATGCTGTGCCTCCATCCTCTCATAGGAATAATGCACAGCTGCTTCACTGGGGTAATGCAAAGCTGATTTCATTAGCATTCACAAACTGCTTTCTGCCCAGCAGAGGAAAGTATTAGGGAAATGTTAAGAATCTCTACTGCTGGGCTTCTCTTCTAAACTAGCTCTTTTCATAAGTTATGTTTTACCAAGCATACAAAAATTTCATAGAACCTTCTTAATCAAGAAAGCAAACATACCCTCATTTGCCAAATTCAGCCTTGTAATTATGTGGAAATGAGGAAGAAACAGCACATACATGCATTAACATTGACATGATCAAGAGATAACAACACCATTAATACATCTTTTTGGAAATCACAGTTTTCAGCCAGACAAACAGTTGGAGAATCACAAGTGGGGCTCATTAAACATTTTCTTTTTCAAAATTAATTAAACAAAAAAGAGAAAATGCTGCAGTAACTCAATGGAGAAAAGGACCCATGGTGCTTAAATGCATTAAATACATTCTAAGCTGCCCATCCAAATGGACCCACATATCTTATGTACCCAGAGCAGACGTTTAATGGATGTCCAGATGTAAACAACCAGGTGACCTTGTGCGAGCTCCTTCACCTGCTTCAAACAGAAAAAGTCTCATTAAAATCATTAAATATAAAAAACACAGACACCTGAGCAATCCATGCTTGCACCAAGGAATGGTGTGGGATCAGGAAGGCAAGCAGCAGAACTGAGACAGAGCAGTGCATGAAACATTTGTCATTACAGCACAGGTTACCTGAAGGTGGAAACACCTGAATCTGTGCTGGAATCCATTTAAAAGTCAGGGTAAAATATAATCCACTCTCCATTTGTAACACTGAAGATATTCCTACTAATACCATAGCATAGACACCCATACAACATAATGTGCTGCCATGTGCTGAATTAATTTCTTTTTCTTTCCTTCTTGTGTGTGTTTTTTTTTTTAATTAGAACAAGTTTACCTTTCCAATTGTCATCTTTCAGCATCACAAGTCACCATCAAGTCACCATTCTAACTCTCATTATTTTCAACTATGCTGACATTGAGAAATAGAGGAACAGTCCCTCTGTTGTTTCTTTACTTCCAAACTCCATTGTACTGTAACCATAGGTGACCATTTTTTTCCAAAAGTGACAGATTGGGCAGATTTTTCCCTGTGCAACACAGAAGACAAAGCACTTTCATTTCAGCAATGTTAAAGATTGCATTAGGTTAAACAAATGCAAAGCACTTGGATCATTTTCTAAAACAAATTAAGGATCCAATATACTTTATTAGATCTGGGAAATACCAGATATTTCTCTAGACTAAAAGCTATATTGCTTCTGTTGGGTGATATTGGTACAGCTCAGGTACTCAGAATCTGTATTAGCACCTTCCAGTACCTTTAAAGCTCCAGCATGTTGTGAAGCTTTAATTATCTTTTTGCCATTTATTCATTGAAGATCTGCTACATGTACCACTGTACTTAGTCACAGAACAGAGATGTGACTTGGGCAAATAGTACTGATGGGGAGTTCTGGCAAAAATAAAAAAAATTTCCTTAGTTGCATTAATAAGCTTTCTGCATAAGGCAAACTCAGCTCAAGCTGCTGCAGTCTTGATCTCTAAATTGTTTGGAATCTGTTTTGATTTTCTGTCTCCTGTTAAATATAATTTTCTTCTGGGCTCTGTTTTATGCATTGATTTTTCCAATTGCATCCATATTACATTGGGACCCAAATCCACAGTTCTCAAATTCAGGTTACACAGAAAAATTTAGACAAATAATTGCAATTTTTTTAAATTAGACAGATACTTTGGCTCTTTGAGCAAAGATGGGACTCAGAGTAGTTACAGCACCATTTTTCTCCACAGTCAAGGCTATACATGAGTAAGTGATGGCTGTTGACTTCTTAAGAGCATACTAAAAATTCCTCCCTAGGCTATACTTTGTATGGGAGAAACCTACAGTTTAATGAAGTGAAAGTATTATTTTAAATCACTGTGCTCCAGAGTAGCAATCAGTGCTGGCCTGAGAATACAGAGAATCTCCTAAAACTCTCTGCACAGGCTGCATCACTAACACAGCCCATGGTGACTATTTCCATTTAAATAATCACAAGTGGGGCTGACATTTTTATTTCAAAAAAGTAATTTTTACTGATTTTTTATGGCTACTAGGTAAGTTTTAACATGTGTTCATCTCAAAAATACACACAGAGAAGAGAAACACCATTACCACAGCACAGACCTGGCTTCTATCTCTAGCAAGTCATTTAGGGCTTTCTGGGAAACGTCGGTGCAGACAGAGGAAAAGTCTCCTATTCCTGCTCTCAGCTGTGTTACTTGTGCCAGCACAGCACCATACCCAACCTAACCCAGTTGAAACCTCTCTTAGGGAAAGCTTCTCCAGCTGCCCTTGTCTTCAACTAGAATGCAAGAAGGCAACAGCTCTGATGGTTAGAATTCAAAATTAACTGAGCTTGCGAGCCTCCCATTTGTAAGGGGCAAATATTAATAACTACTTTTTGGTGGTTTGCCAGCTGAAGTCACTTGGAGCTTATAGAATTACTTTGTGGGTATGAAATAAAGAATGATATATAAAAGTTGAGAACCATGAAAGTGGATTTTTGTTGTAGATGTTTTGTCTGTTTTACATAGAAGCAATTATGAATTCTGACTAGCAGCTGACAATTTCTGCTGCTAGAAAATACTATTTCAAGGGCAATGAAATCTTTGCACCTACACACCCTTTTTTCACCCTCTTTAATCAAAGGGTGTGATCCCCTCAATTCAAATATATAGTTTCAAACTTATTGTATTAGATTATGAGAATATTGATGAGAGTCTCCTTTCTCTTTCTTCTCTCACCTCCAGTTTCTTCCTGCAATGAATGTGCCACAAGATAGATACCCATGGCACTATTCCACTAATACCAAGAAATTTGGGTTCCTTTCTCTCAAAAACCAGCTAATTGCATGACAGACTGTTTGTTTTCAAAATAGCCAAAAAAAGCCTGACTGTCTGGGGGCTTGGTTTTGGTGGGCTTGGGAGGAATGAGGAAGAGCTTTCTCACTCCTCTTCAAGTAGAGCATAATCAGCAATGGTTTTCTGATAATACTGTTCCTTGTCTAAGTTTACTCATCACATTGACCAAGGAGGCTGGAATGCTTTAAGTACCTTTATTGTGTTCTCATTTTCATTTCAGACATTGCCTTCCCCAGATGGAAGAAAGCAGAGCAGTCTGTGATGTGCTACTCTACCATTGTGCTGGCCACTTTGTACATAAGAAGACAGTTTTCTATTGCTCCAGCAGAGTGAGCATTTTTGTGCCTCATGATTTCAAACCCTTTCCACTTCATTATGAAAACACCATTTCCTAGAGCTAAGGTAAGTAGCACAATAGCATTTCAAGGCAGCATGAATTAATCAATACAGCCTGTACAGCTGAGAAGTACAATGTCACTCTTACTGGAAGGTGTAGGTTTCATTTCAAGCTGCTCTCCATCCTTCTAATTAAGTACTTTATAACTCATCTTTTACAAAAAGCCTCAGCTCCCAGATATAAAAACAAACATCTCTGTTGAGAAACAGATGTGAATACACCTAAAGCAGAAACAAAATAACCCATGTGTAGGAAGAAAAAAAGAGAAAAAGAAAAATTGAGTCAAACGTGTTAGCCCCTACTCCATCTAGAATAGCTAGGCTTGACCCATATACACCTGCTATTTTACAGTGTTCTCAAGCCTCAGGGTCATTTATTTGATCTGGCAAGAAGAAAGGAAGCAAGGGCCAAGAGAGCTTTCCTACCCGTCCTTTTCACTGCCTAACACCTCATCTCATTGTCAAAGAGCACATTTAGCTTGCAGCCTGGCACTCACTAGAACTCAGACAGATTTTTATCTCTAGGGCCACTATTGAACCAGGAAGCTGTCAGGGTTTAAGGCTCATGATGCTATTTCAGCTTCACTGAGTGACCCATGTGGGCTCCACACCCAACATTCTGTCCATTAGCTGTACTTAGAAAATTTTGACTTTTGTTCTTGAAATAGGCTACCGTGCTCCATTGTGTATTGTAAGTGGAGATAATTACCACCACCCACCCAGAGCAAACCAGACCAGCGGGAGCCAGCAGAGCCCTGGGTTAATTGCTGTAGGAGCTGCCTACCAAACTCCTGCACAGCCCCACCAACACGGTCATCCTTTGTCATTCACAGCCCCTCTATCCATGCAACTTGCATCTCAGCCTCTCGAGTTAAGAGAAATGTTTTACAGCAAGAAACTCAACTCTGGTCCTTTCTACTTTCAAGACATTATTTTACGATGTAGAAGAAGCCAGGCTCAGGGACTGTAGTCAAACAGCAGATCTTTCTAATTGCATGGCTAGGAAATGGGAGAAGCAGCAGCAGTCCTTCAGAGCAGGAGGAGTTCATCCCTTCCTGCAGTACAGCAGTACTGTCATCTTCTCCTTCAGAAGGCTCAGAGGCACTAAGTAGGAGTTAGCACTCACCTGTTTGCACCTTACCATGCTGAGGTCAATCCAGCACACACTTTTACCTCCACTGATCATACAGAAAAAAGCAAAAAAATGGGAAAACATCGATGCCCTTGTTACTCCCAAATCTTTCATCTTTCTGCAGTCAAGCTATAAAGCAAAGACTTTGAAGCAATGGCCAGTTTGTGCATTAACAAGAGGTCTCACGCAAGCTGCTTTTGTTCAGCTGTGCCATGTACAGATCTAGCTTGAATTTTTGTAGAAGACACTGCAGGGCTGACAGAGATAGAATAAATACTTTGAATAAGGAAATGTTGTGCAATCGTTTAATTGATTTTGTGGAAATCTTCCTCACAGACCAAGACCAATACTGTGCCAAGAGCCTTACACATACAATACTGCAGTTCATTCTGTACCATGCTGCTAGTTTCCCACTGTAATTTAATGTATGGGATTTTATCACCAGTCTTTCAGGTGCACATCTCAAGCAGAACAAAATGGCTTACAACATCTCTTGCTGGCAAGAGTTTCGATGCCTGCTTGAAAGGCAACTGGAGTTAAAATATGACAGGTAATAGACTAACCTTAACCAAGGATGAAGCTTTCAGACAGTTCTTTCTCTCCCAAAACACAGTCAGCTCCTCTGGGGTCTGCTTTCCCTCTATGTTATAAAGGCTTGTAATAGGGTTGTAACAATCCAGCCCTTGGGGGTGGTTCACAACAGAGATAGCGCTGAGTGCAGGCTTAGGAAAGAGCGGCACTTTTTACTGAGGTGAAGCTGGCTGGCTGTTTTTTACTTTCTGCCTTATGAAGATATTTTCTCAAAAACAAATGCAATCATGCATTTGACCCCATGGCAGATGGAAAGCAACTCAGTTTTTAGTGACAGTATCCCAAAGGAGTTTCATTTTTGTTCCGTCTCTAAGTCTAACTAGAAGAAGATCCAGTAGAAACTTGCCTCCACAAAGTTAATCCTGAAGGAAGATGTGCTGGTTCTGCCTGGGGCGGAGTTAATTTTCTTCACAGTGGCTGGTATGGGGCTGTGTTTTGGATTTGCTGAACACAGGGCTGATGATATAGAGATGCTTTTGTTATTGCTGAGCAGGGCTTACACAGAGCCAAGGCCTTTTCTGCTTTCTGCACTGGTGAGGACATTCCCCCAGTCCTGACTATGAGTACTCATCGACCCAGCCTGAGCACAACATTCTGGTGCAATGTGAATGGAGGGAAGAGAGCTCAGCATGCAAAGGCTCTTTGCAAGACTGCCCCAGCCTGCAGCACAGCCACAAGTACTGTCTTTGGTTAGTGGGGTCAGTTCCCCAGTTTCAGCCTGGGAAGGGTCAGAGAGCACAGTGACATCTCCCACCGTGCTGGTATCCCACCGACACCTCCTTAGCAAATTGCATTGTTCTGCAAGTGCAGAACAGCAGCTTCTTCAGCTGAGGAAAATGTGCTGGGCTTGCTGTAGAGCTGAAGTGCAGACAAGTGCAAATGCTGTGGATGTCTGTCAGCACATAGAATGGTGACTGCAAATGCACAGCACTGTCCTCCCACAGCAGAGATGGCAAGGTGACACTGCAAAGGCAGAGAGACAGGGGTGGGCTGGTACCAGCACAGCCCACTTGTTCTGGGGACAGCTCAGAGGGAGAGTCTAAGCCACAACAGGCCTCCATGTGGCACTCTGAGCAGCCCTGCCCTAAAAGTGGGAAGCACCTATCTAGCACGTTACTTAACAGGCACACAGCAAGCAGATATCTATCCTGCTAGCAATGTTCTTCCTTATGCTAGACAGCATCAGAGCTACTCAGCTGAAATCCAATTTTAATTCTTTTGCAGAGTGAGTCTACGTAAGTTCAAAAGAGAATTCTCCATCATTGTTACAGACTTCATCCCCTGAGACAAGGTGAGGCAAGCTAATCAAAAGAGGTATGGTTACTAAAGCGCAGGAGAAAGTGGTGTATTGGGACTGAGTTGCTTTTCTAACTACAGCTTTGTTTCACCTATTTTTCTCAAGCCTGTCTCCTCTGTTAAGCTTTCTGAAGTGGTACCAATTCAATGCCTAGCTGAACTATAAACTTTCCACTATTCCTCTTTCACTTCATGCAGCACTCAAGCCTCTACACTAAAACCACTGGCGCCACATGGAGAGAATGGATAGTTTAATGCTCACTATGGCTAAGAGTCGTTTATGTTAATAGACATTTTTGTTCCTTGGAATTAATCTTACTCTGGGTTGGTTTTTTTTGGTGGCATAAATCAGAACAAATTATTTCCCTTACAATTTAAAATACTCTTTCTCAGATACTAAGAGCAAAGAAAGATAATCAAAAGCAATCAAATTACCATATCCTAATGAGCCACCATTTGTCAGCTGAGCCAGGGTTACTATTTCCTTGAAGATAGCAGGAAAACATCAGAGAGGCTTGAGGATGATGATTAAAGGCAGTATGTTTCATTCTCATTTGCAGGAAGCACTCTCAACCACTTGCCTTGCAAACTCCATCAATTGCAATCTCTTGCCCTTACTCAGCATTTTTATTTCAGCCTTTTCCAACTCTCCCAATACTTGCTACTCCAGGGAAATCCTGATACCCTGTCTAAAAGGACGAAGAATATCATCACTGTTAGCAAGATGGTGTTGCCTTTGTGCTGATATTTGACATACAGACCTAGCAAACAGACTCTCCAAAGCAAACAACACCTATATTGCAAGCTGACTTCTGTAAGCTGCAATTTCCTGTCCTTGGCTGGAAGTTACAGGAATATTGTCAGTATGCTCATATAAAAAAGTCCAACCACAGAAGCAAAAATTTTAAAAAAGGACATTGCCAACGAAAATCTGATTTTTCTGAGACTGGCAAGTACTGTAGATGTTGGATGGCTCTGCTCCTAAATACACCTGCAGTCAACCGTTAAATATTGCACAATAAAACTGCCCCACACTTAAAGTTTTGCCCAAGCCTTAAAGGCCACCCATCCTCTAGAGAAGCATTTCCATTCAGCAGAATTACAGGACCACCACAGACAAATAAAACAAATCTGTTAGCAGAGAGTTAGGTGACCTTCAGGAGAACATCACCTTCTAAGACACTTAGAGATATAAAACTGAAAATTAGTGGGGTTAAAAGGCCTCACAGGCTTTTGTGTCCTTGATTGCTTCCTTTGAGCTAAGTCATGCATGGACATGAAGCACTGGGCATATTAATTTCCATGAAACTCACTGTCCTGGCTGTATTTCTTACTGATTTGAGTAATTTCTTAGAACTGTTATTCTTTTAGTGATAATAACCTTGCAGGAACCCTGGCCATAGGGTAGAAGGGACCTCATGGATGACTGAAACCAGCCTCCTCTGCTTGAACTAGTGCCATAGAATCCCACTCACAAGACCTGCCAACCCAGGTTTTAAACAGGTAAAGCATCCTGTTCCCTGTGCTCTGTGGGTATGGGTTTCCAACACAGTGTCCCGATGCTTACCTGGTTCTGTTGAGGTTTTAGCAAGTTTTATAGAACACTTACAGTCTTTACAGCTCTACCTGCAAAGCACTTCAAAAGATTCTTTTAAGACTTACCACAGTAAACCTGCTGACTCCATAATACAAATTCAAAGTAATTCCAGGTCAAACCTTTAATCAGAGAGACCTCTGTAAGCTGCTTCTCACCCTTATTAAAGAGATTTAGGAAACCATGAAGGAGGTTGGAGAGTTACTGCTGTGCCATTATAAAAGGCTCTGTTAAGATTTGAGTATTTTTATCTTTTAGAAAAAAAGCATTTGCAGATTATAACTCTAAGAAGACAATTATAAGAGCATTCTGAGAGTCTTTTCACTTTAACTATATGGGGGAGAAATGGTACAGCAAAGTATGGGAAAGAAAATACATTGCCTAAGCCTTTTTCTTGAATAGGATCCTAACTAGCCATGTCACAGCTGCAGTGAAGTGTCTCATGTTCCTGTGATTTATTACTATAAGGGCCATATCGTCTGCCAAAGTGTGCTTGTAAGAAATTGAATGGTTTCCAAAGGAAACTTTCAAATAAGACAGATTTTAGATTTGCATTTTCACCCTGATTAGTGTCTGTGAAGCTCCTTTGAAAACTTCTGTATCAAGCACAAATACAAAATTATTTCCAAATGCAGTTTGAATTGGGGAAGGTTTCAGGAAGGAAGCCCAGTTACCCACAGAAAGGGATGAAGAGACTGTTTACAGGAGTGAGAAGGCAGAACAGTACTGAAAGAGAAAGGAAGTGGCAAAGTTCCAACATGCTGCTCTTGGACCCAATTGCTTTCTGTCTAACATGATGAGTTGTTCACAGGCCTGAGTTGCTCTGTTACCCTTTTAGCTTGACCGTGGACAATAAGCCTCAAATCAAGTGTAAGAAACAAATTAAGGGCTTGATCCTACACTCCCAGTTCCCTTCCACTTCAGACTGAGGAGGGAGACCTATATTAATGTTGATCATGGTGTCATTCCTGATGGGTATCCATCCAGAAAAATCCTACAAAAGCAAACTCCTACAATTAGTCCAGCTACTGCAGACAGACAATTTCAGACCACAGCAGAAAATGAAGCAGCAATATTTCCATTGATCCCAACAGCATCAGAGAACCTCAGAATCAGGCTTTCAAGGCTCTTGTTTGCATATGAGTGTTTCTGCCAGCTAGTATCAAGTTCTCATTTTCAAAGGGAAATAAATTTAACCTCACAATATTTGTCCATTGATGTAAGATTGCTCTGTTTTCCTGATGTAGGTCAGCAAAACTGAGTCCGTCTGTAAAGAAATCCCAGCTCTTTCATCAGAAAGACCTTGGAAGCATACAATATGAATCTATTTTTGTCATTAAGGTATGGAAAGACCAAAACAAAATACAAATACATGGAAAATGAAAAAGTATATAATAATCTAAACAGATTGGCACACTGTAATACTGGGGATTCTCTGTAGAATGCCCAGAAGTTTACTACTTTAGTAACAGGCCAAACAAACATCTTGGTCAGTCTTGACTTATGTTGTATAAATTACCAAAACAGCAGCAGTGAGGAAGGACTGACATCTTGCTGGCCTAAAGAGGTGACTTGATTTACAGATGTGTCAGGAAGTGTTGATGGTAAATTACTGTTGTGTCAAATAACATGCACTCTGTAGAATAAATGCTTTAAATAAATAACTTTCATTCTCTAGCATCAGAATCAAAAAGCACAGATAGTTGCCATGAGATACTGGGAACAAAGCAGCTTTGGTAGTTAACACCAAGGAGGAGATTCTCCCCTGAGTTACAGAGTCTTCAGAGGAGATGTAAAAAATCCCAAGGAATAACCAGATGCATGAACAGATGAAAATATGTGGCTAAGAATAAAAACAGAAGGGTTTTTTGAACTTTGACTTCCTACCTTTATCTGTATTCCTGCTAGAAAGGTTTTGCAGAGCTTCTGCAAGAGATTATTTCTGCTTTTGAATTTGCAACAGCAGTTGTCCCCAATAGCACCTCCCTATAAACCATGAATACACATTCAAGGAGCACGAGTTACACCACCACAATACCTCAATCCATTTGCTTTAGCACCAACCTGTAAAAGGATGACACACAACTGTTCAGTCTTCTACTTGCTTTCTTTTATTCCTTCCAAGATAAAACAAGTGTTTTGCCTAAACTACTGCAATTTCCTTGGGGAGACAGGATTGCATCATAATGAAGCCCATCAAATTTGTTTTAGAACTATAAAATGCTGGGATCAGGCCAAAAGAATTCCTCCAGGCATATGGCATATTTCTCTTCCTGTGCATTATATCTACAGTCTCATTCCAAAGCCTTTTCTTCATGCAGAGAAGCCAGGTAACACATGACAACCCACGGAGAACATTTCTGACAACTTCTTTGACAGATGCTCAAGACATGCTGTTGACTGTATATTTTTTACCTGGTTGAGATTAATAATTAAAACTGATTCAGCACTGAGAATCTTCTGACTTTGTACTGATCAGGAAAAAACATGTTCTACTATGAGATGACTAGAATCATTAAAATTCTATTTCAGAGAACTGCTGTTAAGTGATAATTTTGCTCTTCAAATTGGAAGAGAGGATTAATAATTGAATCCAAAGACTTATTAGTTATATATATTTGGTGGGTTTGTTTCATAATAGAAAGAATGACTTGAGCAGAAATCCATTAAAATTTTTAGTATTCCCATGCTAGTCTGATTCTAAGCTTTTCCATTAAGCAGCACAGTTATAATGGCATTAACTACTTAAGCAGCAAAAACAGCACATAATTATCACTTTTAATTCAATCTTTTAGTGTGTGAATAGATACTGTACATCACTGACAATTCACATTCCTAAAGAGATTTTGCTATTCTGTCATAGCAGCCTCACCTCCTCTTGTACTGATACAAATGATCCAAGCATGTATAATTATTTCCTCAATAAAAACTCCTCAGATTAATGAGATAGCAAATTTAAACCCAAAGGTGTAGCAATCAACTACTGTTTTATTTACCTTAAGATAGATGTTTAGATATGAGCAGGAACTAGGGCACAATTACCCATGTACCATCATATCAGCATCTTAAACCATGTGCATGCTCTCCAAATTATGAATATGTTAGATATTGCACATATTAAAAACAAAAGTCCCACATAAAGAGTATAAAGTATATGGAAGCTCTAGAGAAATTAGGGGAGAAGAGAGAAGACTGTGCAGCATCCCATAATTTTATACAGAGGGCCTTTTCCAAATAATCCCAGACTGACAAAACTCAGTGCCTTAAAGATGCCATAAAATCACTTCATCACTGTTTCATGCATTTTATTTTAAAAGCCATTCCTTCTAGTAGAATGCTATTTTCATGTCAACTTTTTTTTTCCTTTGGGATCTTGAAAACAAGATTTCCCTATCTTTGTCTCTTTTTCTTTTTTTGTCTGTTTCTCTTTGATCAATAATGATTCATTTTTTCCTGTGCTTCTAAGAGAGTTGACATTAAAATGCCTAGTTTATATTCTCTTTCTGTTGTATTTTTGCACTGGAACCACTCACAATGATGTCAGCCCAGCTCTAGGCATTGTCTCTGATAGTTCAATTCCAGCTGAATGGCTGGAGCCAGCAGGGCATTAGCATTCACTTGATTGATTTAGCATACTCAGAGAATAAGATGGGTTTTGTATTCAGCGACACACATGAAAAACTGAAGAAATTATAAAGCAGTCCAAAGTTATTTTGGAGTCACATATCTTTTCCTTCTCTCATACCTTCCTGTGCTTGAGGGCACCATCTAAATAATGGCCATTTCAATGCCAAGCCCTTCCTTGACAGTGCTCATGGAAGAAGGAGAAGAGAAAAGCAATTTAAAACTTGTTTAACATAGTTCATCAATTTAATAGATTTCAAGTCTAAAAGATCATATTATGCATTACCTCCTATAAATATAGGAGAATTTCAACTGTAATTTCCACATTTTGTCCAACAATTGGAGAGAACACTTTTTCAAAGGTAAATACTTCAAACTGAGTTCTTTTAATAAGTATTAAAAATACAACACTTGATGGTTTTAAAACTTGCTTCCCTTGTCCAGTGCCTACTCTTCTGACAAGTTTTTGATGTGACTCAAGATGCATGACCTACAAAGAGTTTGTGTCTTTTCAGATTCCAGATTCTTAAATGTAAAACTGAAGTGAAGAAGAGAACGCAGGCCAAAATTTTCAGAAGAGGTGGCTACAGTTTGGCTCAGGGATCCATCTGCCTCCAAAAGAAATGCTGAGCCCAGCAGGTGCCTGGGATTCCCAAACTTTTCAACAATAGGACTGAAGACCTCAGCAGATATATTTGTTCAGTTATACACTTTAAGGGCTGCATGAAACAATTGGAAGGACTATACTGTAATAGAACATAGCTGACCTCTTCTTAAAAGCCCTTATCCTGCACCACCTCTGTTGGCTCCAATGGGTGTTCAGCTACTCAAGGTGAGTTTGCAGCCTTCAGACCATAACCATACCTGACCCCTGTGGCAGGATCTCTCACCTCCTGATACAGCAAAATCTTATCTCTACTTCCCTCATGGCTAAGCTAGGCCAGCATGGTTTGTCTTGGGATGAATTATCTCAGCTGAAAACACCTTCAGCCAGCAATAAACATCCTTCCTAGAGTGGTGGGAAAGGATAAGCCACAAATAAGTGACTGACGGACAAGCACATTTTACAGCTATAAAAGACCACTATGATTTTCATTAAACCAGAAATCTCCTCTACGCTCTCTGAGTGTGTAGAGAGTTTTCCTCAATGTGGTGAGAGAGAACCACACAAGATCACATCAAGATACTTCCCTGGGACTCAGAGAAATTAGAAGACTCTTTGCACAACACCATCATTTGTTGGTAAGTGGAATTGGTTCCTAATCTATACTATTTTTTTCCTAGCTGTAACACAGGTACCTTTATTACTGTGCACTGTACTTTTATCTAGTAGTAGTTCTTTTGTTTATCCTGTGTTGTAAATAAGCCTGTTAAAGCCTTGTGTCTGTTTTCCTTATGTCTATTCAATAAATAATTCATGTTGTAATAGGCCTGATTGGTCATTATTAAGGACTTGCAAGTGAGAGTGGATTTTGGGGTGCTGGCTGCCCCAATAAAGCTACTGTCTAGTGCCAGAGAGCTGAGCAAAGGCAGGGACTTGACCAAGCTCTCCCCTTTCATTCGTAACAGCCCCCCTCTTCTGATGCAGCCAAATGGACAGATAGAATTTGTGCATTTTCCAGTAGATTCAACATTATAAATATATGGATGATGTGAGAACGCCAGCTGTCCCAGTTCAACCTCACCTTTGCATTTCTTTTCATTCCAACAGTATCTCCTAATTAGGAATTCTTTCTATATGACATGTAGCTCAACTGGTGTTTTAACTGCTCAGAAGCACCCGCACTAGCTCTCCCCTGGCTTCAGTTACCTGTTGAGTGCAACTGCAGGCTCCACCCAGCCTCCCTGCTGCACACACACGTAACAGGAAGACAGATGGGTCTGGACATTCATTTGTGATCATTAACAAGCAGTGCCTGTAAAAGATGACAACTCGTGTGTCAGCTGAAACATTTCACATTAATTGGAACAAAGATCCTATTAAATATATTTTGATAATAGCCAGTCTCTCAAGGATATTTTGCACCACACAGTGACAATATGTTCGATGTATTTCCTTGGAGACAAGAAAGAGAACCAGAAGGCAAATGCAGCTACAGCCAGTGAAGAAAGACAAACAGAAAACAAGAAACAGTTCTGTAGAGACAAACAATGAACCATGGAGCCTATCAGCTCTGCCAGCAGCGTAGATCTTGAGACAGGTCAGTAGGTTCCAAAGGCTGCTACTGTTCCAGAGGGTGGACAGACACTATGAAGGATCAGTAGGCAGTAAGGGATGGAGTTGCAGCTAACAAACATCTCCACAGACAGCGAGTCAGTACTCAAAGCTGAAATCTGGCAATACTCTCTATGAATACAGGAGTTCATGTTTTAATACAAAACTAATTCAAGGCCATTTGCAGTGATCTTAGAGGAGTCAGTTCTCATGGTTCATTCCTACAATGTGACTGAGCATTTCCCTTGACTTTTCCCACTTAACTTCCATCTTAGGGCTGCCCCTTTCTTGGTTACAAGATTTGGTTGGTTCCCAGCCGATGGCAGAGTGACTTCAAATAATTATTCCCTGAAGTTCCTAAGTATAGTTTCTTGTAGTAATTTGAGATGGATAGTTAACAGGAGTACATGTGTGTCTAAATGAGCTCCAAAATACTTAACAATCACTGTTGTGAGACCTTGTGCATTTTAGTCTTTTTAACACCAAGCAACAACTTCAGAAGCCAGAGAGTCTCTCTGGGCATGCTTTCCATGCTGCTTAGACTTTCTCTTCACTGATCTACTGCTGGATAGAAGCAATGTGGAAAAGACATTAAAGCAACAGTCAAGATCAGTAGCTACATTAGTCATTCTGTCAGAGACCTGGAAAGAACCTCACTGAAGTTAAGCAGGAAAACAATTTGTTGAAACACCTGCTAAGCAGTGAGTCGCAACTCATTCAAATCTCTCTAAAGTACATGATCAAGCAACTGCTGAAGTCCTGAAAGCCACAATTGATTCTCCAAACAGGAGATACTAAAAAAAGGTTTGAACTCATCTCCAGTCTCTGGTATGTGATAAAAACCTGACTGTCCACATATTTATTCCTTTAAAGCAGTCAGGTGGGAAAACACAGGATGAGTGACTTTCCCATAGCGCAGCAACAGAACTACCTGTACAAGCTGACAATACTCTCCTGTCACTGTGTGTAATTGGCATCTAATTCCACTGAGCCATTTCGGACACGCACTGACCCAACCAAAGGAATCATTTTGTAACGTTTTTACCTGAACCTCAACCAATTGTTCCCCAGGCCCAGAAGAGCTAAGCAATCAATCGTCTTACAGGTCTTTTTGCCAAATATAACATTGTTAAGCATTGTATTCTACAGTACAACCTAAAAAAAAAAAACCTTACCAAATAACTGAGGCATCTGAGGCACCCAGACAGGTGCCATAAAATCCAGAGCACCTAAGTTGTAAATTGACTAATATAAAACCTGCTAAATTTATCCAACCAGGATATACCTTACAATATGGGGGAAATCTGTATAGGGCTTTATCCTAATCAATGTCTTCGCCTAAGGGTACAGTTTGATCAGCTAACAAAGAGACAAAACTTGTAAAACCTCTTTTTTTTCTTTTTTTTTTTTTAATTTTTTCTAAGAGGCAGGTGGGGAAAGGGAGCAAACTGTTGTTCTGTGATGCTCATTCAAATCAGGTGTCAACGCCAAGCTCTTGAGAGTTGATGAAAGAGATTCTGACAAATCTGGAGATCAGAACAATTATCACTGAAGGAAATAAAAAGTTATATTAATTGTAAATAAGGTTTTTGGTTTATTCTAAATATTAAGTAACTTTTTGTGCGTTGTGCTGTCTGCCAGGGAGGCAGAGGAACAAGCGAAATGTACCATGCTTTAAGCATAGTTTATTGCATTGGTTAGGAAATTTATGGCAGTATCTCCAGGATTTGACCCTGGATATACCTGAAATACTGATATGCTTTATATATATTTGATCCTAGATAAACTTGGATATATTTGATTTTATCCTGGAAACAGTTAAAGGCCAGTTCTGCCTTTCCTTTATTCTTCTGTCCCCATTCATACACCTTCTCATATAAAAGCAGAGTTTGTGCTGAAAAGTTGAACGTTTCCTGCAAGATATGGCTTGTGATGCAGATTGAGCTCTGGGTGGGAGATCGAGGCGAGTTCTGAACTGCCGATCGTTGCGATAACAAAGGGCATAAAGATGGGTGATGCCAGCCAGGCGAAGGGAAAGAGACACAGCAGGAGGCGGGAACTGCCGATCTTTTTGGATAATAAAGGAGACGAGGACGGGCGCCAGTGAGGTGGATGGACAGAGAGACGGGGACAGGGGCAGAGGACTGAGGAGGGAGAGTGACACTTGTGGGAAGGGACACTGTGACGGGATAAAAGCCCAGGGACTGCTTAACTGGATTCTCCTCGGAGGCACCAGCTCGAGCTGTTTAGGTGTTGCCGTGCCGGGAATAATAAATCCCTTTATCTGAGACTCAGATATGGGAAACCTGCGGTCGAACCGCTGAGGAATCCTGGTCTGACGGTGTGCGTGCAGCGTGTGGGGAGCCAGGCGGGGGACCCAAGAAGAGGCTTCTGTCCCAGCAGCGACTGTCTGTGGCGCTGGGAGCGTCACTGCCGAGGGTCTCGCGAACGGCCGGAGTGGGAAGGTTCTCTAACAACTGCGCAGGCACGGCAGGGCCCGCGGCTGTCCCGCAGCGCCCTGCGAGAGCGGCTCGGCAGCGGCGCGGGGGCACCGGGGACCGTGAGGGGAGCGCGGGGCGGGCGCGCCGTGAGGGAGGCAGGGCCGCGCGCGCACCGCCAGCGGCTCAGGCGCCGAGCGCCGTGGAGCGGGACAGGCGGGGACCGGGCTCCGGGAGGGCTCCCCGCGAAACGCCGCCGCGCGCGGGCCGCGTCAGCCCCCGAGCCCGTCCCGCGGCCTCTCGGTGCTGCGGGCGAGGAGACGGCGAGGCCGGGGCCGTGCGGTCACGGCAGCGGAGAGGCGCCGGGGCACCGGGCTCGTGTGGTACCGTCACCGTGAGCTGCGACCGGGAACCTGGATATCGCCACCGCTTTCGCCAGCCTTGTCCCGGTGCGGGAGATAAGGGAACTGCAGCCGGGGTTAGAAATTGAGGATTGCATTAGACGCGTACGGAACCCGCACTAGTGCACTTATTCCTGTAAGTTCTTACAGTGCGTCTCTTTTTTAGGAAAAATGATTTCTGAAAGCAACTCCTTCATCAAGGGTGTGGTGCTTGGAGGAGCCTTCTGCATGTTGGTTACGCTCCTCGGACACATTAAGGTGGGCCACGGGACCAAAGCCCGTCACCACGAGCATCATCACATCCAGGCTCCCAACAAGGAGGATGTCTTAAACCTTTCAGAAGGTGAACGCGTGGAGCTTAGTAAAAACATCCATGTTTACTGTATCATCCTTGTCAAACCAAAAGATCTAGGGCACTGGGCTGCAGCAAGGGAGACCTGGAGCAAGCACTGTGACAAGGCAGAATTCTACAGCTCGGAAAAGGTCAAAGTGTTCGATTCTGTAGCCGTCAACACAAACGATATGTGGGCGATGATGCGGAAAGCTTACAAGATAACGTACGAACGCTATAAGGATGAATTCAGCTGGTTCTTCCTTGCATATCCAACAACATTTGCTATAATTGAAAATCTCAAGTATTTCTTACTGAAAAAAGACCCCTCTCAGCCTTTTTACATAGGCCACACGGTGAAATCTGGTGACCTTGAGTATGTAGATGGCGAGGGAGGAATCGTCTTAAGCATTGAGTCACTAAGACGACTCTCCCATGTTCTTGAAGACCCTGACAAGTGTCCAGAGCAGGGAGGTATGATTTGGAAACTGGCGGAGGACAAACAGCTGGCGATCTGCCTGAAGTACACCGGCGTGTTTGCCGAAAACGCTGAAGATTCCGAAGGGAAGGACGTCTTTAACACCAAATCCGTGGGGGCCCTCATTAAGGAGGCCATGTCCACCCACCCGCAGCAGGTGGTGGACGGCTGCTGCTCCGACATGGCCATCACCTTCAGCGGGCTGGCCCCCAACCACATGCACGTGATGATGTACGGCGTGTACCGGCTCCGGCCCTACGGCCACTCGTACAGCGACGCCCTGGTCTTCCTGCCCCCGCCGGGCTCGGACAACGACTGATGCGTCCTCAGGGAAGGCCTGGAAACGTGGAGTCGGCTCTTCTCACGACACACAGTTGTACTGACGCGTTGTGGTACCGGTGTACAGGTTCTTTTGCACACTGAGGGTTGGTAAAGCTCTTAATTTTGAAAGTGGAAGGAGAATTTTTTTTTTTCTAAATCTTTTATAGGGAAACGCTTCTGGCTTTTGACAGGGCTGGAATGAAATGATAAAAAGAAGATGTTAATGTTTATTATAAAAGGAAATTAAGTTTATAGGGGGGGTTTGTACATGTAAATATTTATTAATGAAAACTGAAATGAACTTTAGTCTACTCTTAAAAATATATTTTTGCAAGACTTTGATTATTTCCGTTCTTCCAGGCATTTCTAGAATGTCTTTATATCTTTCTAAGTTGTACCAATAAAACTGACTACAGATTCAGTCTCAAAGACTGTAACTTTAAGCTGTTTCTTTTACACTGAGCTACACAATAGCTTGAGCTTATATAGCACCTTCCACCTCATGTACAGCCTTCTAGCAGCAGGAAGCAAGGTGACAAGAAATCTTGCAGCAGAGTAATATCAAGTGCCCTTTGGACTACTGTTTCTAAGCAGACAAAAGAAAAAGGTAAACTGTATTTGAGTAGGTATTAACATGGTCAGGAAGTCTGTTAGCACAAGATTAGTTACTCATTTAAAATTTCACTCCATCTATAAGCATGTTAGAATAAACGTTCAGCATTATTTTTACTCCTGTTAGTGGATGCTAATAGTGTTTACAAGGAAGAAGTTGGTTAATTGTCAGTACAATTTTTTGTTTGGTTTGGGGTTTTTTGATTTTTATCTTTTTTTAACAATAGAGTGCGCTCAGTTTTACACAAGTTCCTGGGTCACACTCCTATCCACCCACAGCCTGTGCAAACAGCACTTCAGTACTTACTGCATTTAGAATTCAGTGACCTGACATGGCTGTTTCAAGACTTGAGGAAGGTACTACATCCATTTGTAACATCTGTGACTGTCACAGGCTTTGCTGGTGTTACAATATTCATAAAACAGGAGCAGACTCTGTTCTCTCACCTTTAACCAACCAGTTGTAACACCCTACCCTGAGCTGCAAGTGGGCAGGTGGGTAAATGAAACAGCTCCTTCAGAACTGATGAAACTATCCACATCTTGGGTTTTTGCTTTTAATCATCAGGTTTTTGACAAGGTAAGACAACTGCTCAGACCCCCATAGAGGCTCCCACAGCTCAGCTGCTTTTTAAAGGTGAGACAAGATGCACCTGCTCATCTCCCCATAACACAGCTGCAAAAAGTTCACCTGTTTTTGTCTAAGCAAGCAAAACTTTCAGTGTTTCTGACCATTAAAAAACAGTTCTGACCCCCCTGCAGCAACAGCAGTCATAGAACGAGAGTGAACAATTCCAACAAGAAAAGCATCTCATTTGTCCCAGATTTGAGGTGCTGTAGGACAACAGGAAGAGATAAGATGGAAGGGTTAAAAGCAAACCGCAAAAGGCAAGATTAGCTCATTTTACACCAAAAAAAAACCCAAAAAGCACCAACAGTGAAGCATAAACTGATTTCCCATAGTACTAACCAGAAATCAGTACATTTCATCAGTACAATGACATCTTCAAGATGCACAGAAATGTTCACCAGCATTCTGAAGGTCTGAGGTGCGATCAGAACTCTTTCTGCAACACTGCTTAAATTTTGTCTTCCTACATTGATAGTTTCAGATTTACCCTGTCTTTTTCAGAAGTACAGTCTTGTAAATAATTTTACAGAATTTTAAAAGCAGCATTCCTTCTGCCATGTCTTAACTTGGCTTTAGAATCAGATGGAGAACACCTTGGCTGCTCTCATCTCTAAAGGTCCAGGGTGCAGAAACCAAGCCTGCAGAACAGCACCACAAGGCACTGGCACACAGTTACATTCTGCTGTTGTAAAATGCATGTGTTAGAATAAAGACTTGAAATATTAATAAATGCTTCCAGAGACATTTATGAGTGGTAAACCTTAAAAGTTTCCTTAATTTATTACAGTATTCCATTTTTCCATAGGCATAGCTTTGGGTATGCTGGGTTATCCAGACAGACACACAGTGCTCCTGAACCCATTCTGTAGCTGTACAGAGACGTGTGGCAGTGTGCACAAGATGAGAGCTCTTCAAGTTCCACCTGAAAAAGTTGCTCCTGGCTACACTGACAAACATGTTTTGCTGTCATGCCTTTATTTAACAGTGATTTTGTTTCTGCTCTTTAAATTAGGCGGCACACAGGGTAGAGCATCAGGCACCAGGGTGGCACACACTTCCCAGGGAGTGTGCCCACCATTACTACAAACTCCTCTAGAAGGAGAGCAGTATCAAAGTGTTGGCAGGTAGAAATCTGAACATACATACAGTCTTCAGATATGAGCCACCATAAAAGAATTTCTAATCCGCATATCAGTCTGAGTTCATAAATCCTATACAGATAAATGCATATTAAAAAGAGAAAATCCTTAAGTAAAATGAAGTTAATGCTCTTAATAAGTTAAAAAATAATGTCAAAAAACCTGATTTCTCCACATTCAAGAAACTAGGTAGACTAACAAGATGTCAAGAAAAAATCTGAAATGCTTCAGGTTTTGTAAACCGTGTTTATATTTCACACACACTTTATATTACTCTTTTAGAAGAGCACAAAAATGTAAACATTTCTTGGCTTTTTCTTCCTTTCCATTTGAAATAGTCTACTCACAGTCCATGCAGAATCTTTCATCAAATATCTTAAGTCACTGAAGACTCAGGTTTAAGACAAAACAAAATAACTGTAATAAAAAGAATCTAGAAAACTATTGTAGCCTAACAGGACTTTTGCATTCAACTGATTTATTTAGCATAGCCACAGAACAAAATAATTTGTACATTCAGTCACATTAAAAACAAGGAATTACAAAGCAGTCCACATTTAATCTAAGTGCATTCCTTTGGAGTAACAGTTCCTGTTGTTTCACTTGTATGTCTTCATATGCCAAAGGCCATCGTTTAAATAGTGGATATTTTCAATACCAATCCCTTTGTTGACCTTCTCACTATAGGAGGAAAAACATACAGAAGTATTAGCTAGGTTAAATATGAGAGCACTACAAAATACATTATTTCAAGTAGAAACTGCAACACTTGTCAGCTGGAAGGGGAAAGCTACCAACCACAAAGTCATCTTCCACAGCAGGTGGACAAGAAACAATATTTGTCATTAATGTGCCCACATTGATGACTGATAAGAGGACAGTATTTGCCTTCTACATTTTTTCAACACCTTGCTGCAGTATTTTTACTACTTCTTTGTGGGACACAGTTCTTCAGACAACACTTCTGCTACTTTTCTTCATTTTACCATTTCTCTACCAAAGTAGCACAGCAGTTGTGAGTCTTCCCCTCCCAGCACAGGATGTGGTACAAGATGACTGGAATTTGGAATCTAACAAGTTTCAAATGTGCCAATGACACAATCAAATGCAGGTGAGCTGCCTCACTTCTAGCTGCAGGTCATCAACCCACTTAAAAAGAATTTAAAATGCTAAATTTATGTGCCAAGGACTTTCAGCTTGTTAGATACATTCTATCCTCCATAGTATTGACTATCTTTTGAGTCACGTCATCTTTTAAAAATTACTGGTTTATGTCTCTGTTTATTTTTCCAGTTAAAAAAAAAAAAATCAATGAACTAGTTTTGCCACAATAAACAAAACAAATCTCTTTCTGGGAGTGAGAACAAGTTTCATTCCCCTGGAGAATATGATTTACTCTATTTACACCAAGTGTTCTATTACTTACACAACCTGTCCAAAAGTAATCAGGAAGGGAAATGCTGCTAACACAATATTAACACATTATATGTAGTAATTACACCAAGAGATTGAAATCCCACTGCCTAAACCAGAAAATTGTGGAACAATGTCACACGAAAAAACCAGCTAACAGGCTGCAGAGAGGAGTATAATTCCATTTTCCTCTCCAGTTCATGTTGCTTCTCACAGGAACAGGATCTTCAGCTGCAAGGCTGGTGGATTTGAAGGCAGTATACAAAGGACCTTGGTTTGCAATGATCACGGTGTGTGACTGCTCTCTTAGGACTGGGCCACATGTAGCTTTTCTTTCCACTTGCTCTTAGAGTCTTTTGAAGCACCACAAAGAATCCTGAAGAATAGAATTCCTCAACAGCTACAGCAGGTCCAAATCCAGGTTTCTGCATTCCCACTCTCTCGCTGTCCTCTAAGACATTCCCCCCTCTCTGCCTCACGCTATTACGACTTAGGACAGGCTTGTTGAGAATTAACCACACAAAAAAGTGACTTGTTTTCACCAAAAAGCTTCCTCACTGCCCCAAGTGACAGACAGGTCTGGAAACCAACACAGCCCAAACCTGCTGGGTGCACCTCACATCCTGCAAGTTGTTAACAGAACTTAAAATGACAAAGTGATTTAGATACTTATAATTTAGCATTATCTGAAAGCCAAGAACAACTAGCATCCATTTCATTTTCTGTATCTCTTTTTCTTCTCAAATAGTTTTCTGTTTATCCCAAGCAGAACTCTAAATTTCACAAGAGGCTCAGCTAAGTTAGTCAGCACATCAAGCAGGAATGCTGGGCTGCATGTGGGTACACCCTGAAGAAAAAGAGTAAGCCACAGAGAAAAAAAAAAGCCTGGATAGACAACCAAGATCCAGCAGGACTTGAGTCTCTGCTGTCCCTGCAGACAAAAATCTCTTCAATGTTTTCAATCCTCTCAAATCCAAATTACATCTCTTGCCTAGCCTAGGTAGTACTCTGTACTTGAACAGCACGTGCTGCAACAGCAAAGTGGTAACTTTTGCTTATACTCCAAACTAACACAGGAATAGTAACACGGGACAGGTTATATTTCAGCTTTTAAAACACTTACATGTCCTCAGCTGACATCTTCATTACTCCCACACATAATGCATGTTGTTTTCCCTCTGCCATAATTGCCTACAAATTACTGCTAAGGAAAACAGAGTTCTTTTTAAACTATTTCAGAAAAGAAAAAGCAATATGAAGAAATTACTTCCAAAAACACTTGCAAAAGCCAGTGTTGAACTTTTAAACTTTTAGTAATTCTAGAGTTCTAGTTCTTAAAGATAAGCAAAACAATGCACTGAATTTAACAATTGAATCAGTGTGTAGAACAAAGCATGTATTTATGAACTTGGAACAGCAATTACAGAAAAAATCTCCCAGTGCTAAATTTCTTCTTTTGTGCCTAACACAGAGATGACAGTCTCTGCCTTTCTGGAACAAAACAGCCCATGTTTGTGGGGCCATTTTAGATTCCAAGGCACAGAAGAACTGAGACACCAATTTAAAAACCACAAGTACTGAAATCACATGTGTCCTTCTCACAGCTTAGCAGCATGTGATGTTAACTGCTGATCTTTTCCTATAGCATCCAACTAACAACAAAAGCAGCACAGCTTGGTGTTATAAATGCTATATTTGTTCAGGGTTCTTTTCTCAGTAATATAAGGAGTGAATTAGCACACTTTTTTCATTTTACATACACTAACTTCATCAAACACATACAGCAAGTCCTGACTGCAGTAAAGCTGATCCTAACCATCTTTCCTAATTCCCCAGGAACAGGAGACAATTATTCTGAAGGGAATACAAGACTGATTAAAGAGGCAGAGCACAAATTACACTGCACCTCATCTACTTTTACTATTCTGCATAAAATCACCAAGGAGTTCCACTCACCAATGAGATTAATGGAACAGCAGCCCACCCAACAGTACAGCAGGAATAGTTACATGGTTTGGAACATACAGTAAGTGATAAAAATATTAACAACTTTAACCTTGCCAAGCAATATCTAAACCTCTGCAGCTCCTTTCTGATTACTAGTTATTCCATGAAATCCAATTAAAACCCAAAGTAATACAGATAATAATCAACACAAGTACAGAAATTTAACTCATCTCACAGTAAGCAATAATTCATAGTTAAGAAGGATACCACAACAGTGTCAACAGCAGCAGGGTAAAGCTTTGCTCCAGGAGATGTCAGGCCAGGGCACATTATATTAGCTCCACTCAGGACGAATTTAATGGCGCCTTTATCAACCTGCTGATGCGGGAGAATAAATGGGTCTGGGAGGGGAAAGACACAGCATTGCAATTAATACAGCACCATGGCAACATGAACAGCTCATTATAAAGTCAGTTTGTACAGGGCAATTAGATATAGAGTGTCCTGCAAGGGTAGGAAGTATGAGAAACAATTACCAGAGCTCCTGCTGGGTGGTACCATCCCAAAAGGACAAATACTGACCCAAAAGGACACAGGTACTGTCCTCCCACAGACCACATCTTTTATCTGAGAAAAAAAGGTAATCCAGCACTTCAGGCTATGGCTCCTGCACACTCAGACTTAGACTGAGCAACAGTTTTCCCCTAGGGAAAACAACCACACACATGCCCATCCTAAGAGATCTTAAAACCAAGGGATCTTAAATCCTGCAAACTCCATGTACTCTTACAAATTACTCCAACATGAAAGAAAAACAGTTAACATTAACAGAAAAAAAGGCAAACACTGACAAAATTCATGGAAGCTGTCAGCTCTCCAAGCCATCCTTCAAGTGCAGGCACACTCTTGAAGCATTTCCAACACTGAGATCTGACTGAATAACATTCCTTGGGATTCAAAACACTGGGATTTGTTCTGCTCTCTCACATCAAGCAGAACAATCAAGCAGAACAGCAAGAAAAAAATTGCAAGAGTAAATTGTGAAGAGTAAAAAGCATGCAGCCTAAGTTCCTACAGGAGACAGATATAGATCATTAAACTCAGGAATAGTTTTCTAGTAAGAAATACTTACAAGTATTTGTATAACAAGACTTGAAAGAAAAAAGATAGGGACCAACAACAGCAAATTTATATCTCTGTCCTAAGGGAGCCTCTCAAGATTTTTTTTGCAGAGCTTTACACAATTTAATTCTTATTTATCAAAGTTCAGATTGCTTAACATATAGCATGGAAGCAATTAACATAGACAACTGAAATAGAAAATTAATAAATTCCAGTTAAGAAAGTATACTGTATCTTTAACATCTATTCTGGAATATGCATGTGCATGGAATATATGGAATGGAAGCTGTTTTTAATTTGGTTCTACAGATGTCCTGTGGAATCACACTGTCACCCTTCTCTTCCCAGCACGACCACCCTCAGGAAACTTACATTTGTGAAGCAACCTTAGTGTCGGGTAAAAAATCCCTTCTCTTTGCCTGAAGAACAGCAACTCCCCATTCACAGTGAGGATTTCTATATGTTCATGACTGCAAGATTAAAAAAAAATGCAAGAGCTACTTAACCCTTCTATACTTCAAATACAGTATTTTACTTAATCTATCTTAGCACCTGAGAATAAAGACAGTCAATTAGTAACAAAATTTAAAACTAAAAATATTATCTTTTTGTACGACTTGTTCCTGAGCAGTGGTCTCCTGTTCACTTCTTCCCCCTTTGAGAAAAAAGAAACTTACTAACAAAATACACAAACTGAATTTCCTTGGTGTTGCTTTTTAAATGCAATACAAAGAGTGAATAACAAGGGCTCAGAAAAAATGTACTAGCCTCTATTTTTAAAAAAGGGAAAATAATCAAGATAATACATGGAAGCCCAAAACTAGTACAAAATGTAACTGTCAGGAATCCAAACAATTTTGAGCTTCCATGTGCATAAAGCTGAATGCTTCCCTTCAGCTACAGGCTGATCCTTGGAGAGACCCTGCACATTGGCTACTAGGAAGCATTTTTAAATTCCTCAAGCATCCTACTAGCATGTGCCTTTAAAGCACAATGAGGACATGCCACCTTTCTAGTTTGGCCATAACACGGACTACTAGCTATTAAGAGATGATGCATGCCTACCAAAAGTGCTAGGTTTATCTACTGTACAAAGAAAATATACAAAAGAAGCATCCTAGCACCTTGAAAGCAAAGTTTAAGAAAAGAAATACTTACCATCTTACTATTTTGACTGGATCTTTCTTTGGCATAATTTGGTTTAGCCATGGTTCAATAACAGGAAATTGGTCTATCAGTTGATTCTTGATACCTTTAATAACTGAAGTCTTCAGCTGGATACAGTTTGATACATTCTCCTTTTCATCAAATCTGTCAAGCGAAAATATTTTAGAAATGCACAATTTGCTGCACAAAAGATGCATTTTTCAGCAGCTGTCTTCAGAAATGTTTATAAATTCACTATGAAAGTCTAAGAGCAGACTGACTGTCCAACTTTCAAACGCAGGATTTCATGAAGCTTTAATCTGTCCCCTGGGAACATTCAGGCTGGGGGAAGGTAGGGGGGTCCCCCCTTAGTAGCCTGTCTTCACCCCTAAACTTTTTGTACGGCCACAGCACGTGTTTATTCTCACAGAAAAACCCTGGCCCACAGCGCTGTTTTATTCAGCTCCAACAGTACCGTGCCGGTAACACAAACACCCACAGCCCTGCTCCCATGCGAATCCCTCACGTCCACCACAGAAACACGAACGGCGCTCTCTACCACCGAAGTTGGGATAAGTTCATGACTCAGCGAGTGCCCAGGGCAAAGCCGAGGGCCGCGGGGCCGCTCCCGCCAGCGCAGCGCCGAGCCCGGGGCTGAGGGGCGCCGGGCCCGCCCGGTCCGGTCCCTTCCCTTCCTTCCCTTCCCTTCCCCCGCGCCTCCCACAACCCCAGCCCGGCCGCACTCACTTCTTGAACATCCTGCGGGCGGGGGGCTCCGGGCGGGCAGGCCGGGGCCGGCGGCGGGCGGGCAGCCACAGCCTCGGCGCTGCTCACACGCGGCTCCGGCCGGGCCGTCCCTCCCTCCGCGGCCGCCGGAAGCGCCTCGCCTCGGCGGTGTTACTGGCCTCTCACAGCGCCACGGGGCCTGGTCCTTACAGGCGCGGCGCTGTTCTCCCAGCTAATAGACCGCTTTAAGGTAAAACAAGAAGAGCAAAGTGCTAATAGCTACTGACATCATTTAAGCACAAAATACGTTTAACTGGAAAAAACACAGCCGTCCTTAAACTAGCAGAGCAGAAGCTATCATCATGTCAGTTTCAGGAAAGGACAGAAGATACATAAGATACAAGATATCAGCAGCATTCTGGGGGAAATAATTGAGTTGTTGTCGAACAGCAGGTACTGGAGCCGCGCAGGGAATCAGCCCAGGTGACAGTGCCACATCTTCAGCGTGCAGAGGGAGCAGAAGCCTGGCTTGCAAAGATCTCGGCTGCCAGGCAGACAGATGGATTCTGGTGGAGAGAGCCATCCATAGTGTTTACTAGAATCAAATTAGGTTTGCCATCACGATGCAGCAATTGTGAATAGAAAACCATAGGCAGACAGAATTCACCACACTGCTTTTTCACTCTTTGAGGAGCAGACCTGTGTCTGTTCTTTAGGCTGGTGGCTGCTATATAAACAGACACACAGGTGATCACCCAGTTTCTTTTTAGAGTCATGAAAATGCTACCACTGGCAAAAAGGGGAGGGAAGAGAGGACATAAAACACCAGGTTACCATTATGCTAACAACCAAGTTCTTTTTTCCATACAAAACAATTTAATCACCTTTGATACTATAACACGTAATTGAAATCTAATACTTAAAAGTTATATCACCCAAACAAAGTAAAATGAAGCTTTATACATGGTATCATTCAAATAGTGCAGTACAGCTTTGGGAACAAACACACTAATAACTTTTTTAAAGGATGGGAATTAACTATAGCATTACATAAATAGTCAAGCATTTCACTCATGAATGACACCTTCATCTACTTTGTAGCATCACTAAAAATACTGACTGATAACCAATAATTCAATTTTAACTGAAACACAGTGACACTGCTCATCCCCAGGATTAGAAAATGAGAATGGGAGTTAATCACACCAGCAAACTATTCCATATGTTCTGGTGCTCCTCAGAAAAACTTTCATCAAATAATACTTTGCCATACAAACAACCACATTTTTTAAAACTGTAATGAAAAAAATCATCATATTCTACCTCAAATGATAGAGACACAAGGTAAACTTCTATCCTTCTTGAGAAAGACGGCGCCTCTCACTGAACTCACCTGAGCCACTTTTTTCACGCCTGCCTAAAACAGCAAGATTAGGCCCAAATTTTCAAAAATTGCCTTTATCAAGAGGAAGGTCTTACCTCTGCACTTCTACTACTGTTCAGCCTTAACACGAAAAAGCTGGAGACATCTGCTCTGGTTGCAGGGTCACTTTTAAGTACCAAAATTTTAAAAGCATAGTACCCGGACAAGATTGACAAAGCAAGGGGAACATCCAGCAACTGCCCTGACAGAAACCACCCCTCAGGATCCCATGCTAAATAGGAAGGACTTAGGATTTTACCCCCAAAAGTTTTGGTAGAAAAGGGGGAAAATCCATCATACCTGGCTTCTTCCTGGATCCCCAGAACTTTACCTTGCCTCCACCTGCTCTCTCATATCCAAAAGCTGAATATTCTAACTGATGGGACAAAGTCATTGATTGTCCCACCCCTGAATGATTGCACAGACAGCAACTTCAGGAAAAGGGGCTCTTACTCCTGTCTTTTTTATAAATCCAATCCTTTCAATGAACAAAGAATGTGTAGAAATTTGGCATGTCTTACGTCTCTAGACCTCTTATCTAATTTCACTTAAGTGAACATGACAGTTACTGGAGAACAGAGGAAAACTTTATGGCATACTCACCCAAGTTTTATTTACTTAGCAAACCTGTTTATTTCTGTTACATCTGACTTGGAATGTAATTTAGTAGCCTTGGAACCATACAACCAGGTCTAAAGGCAGTCAAAACCAGACTGAAGCTTTGTTTTGCTGGGGTTTTTTCAGCTGGAAAATGTACTTTTCTACACATCACAAGCATGACATTCCAGGCCTTAGGAGTTGTCTGATAGTGACTCAGTCATAAAACACACTCCCGAAGAGCCTCAGCAACATTACATTCCTATCTCTATGTGCCAGTTTCTGTCAAGACAAGTTAGCCCATCTTTTCTTAACCAACATAAAAGTGCCACCAGACTTCCCCTGAGGAGCTCTGCTGTCTGCTGTACGAGATGTATGCTCTCAGCTGAAGTCCATGGAGAATCTCCTGGAACAAAACCTCATCACTTCGTTACTTTTTCCACAGCCATTGGTCAACAGTGTTTGAATGCTAACAGTGTTCCTCGGGAGGTTACAGTCCCTTTGGTAACACATCCACCAACATAAAAAAAGAGACTCTAAAGGCCTACAACTTTTGTTCTTGTTTCCAAAAGTTACAAAACGAAGAAACAAAACAAAAGCAAACCATAGGCTGTAGCCCAGTGCAAGTCCGTATGTATTAAAATCATATCAAAAAGCTGGCGCTAAATTATTGTTTCCAAGTAAGTGCAAGAAAAACCACTTCCAAACCAACAGGCCTCGGCCTAGGCCGCAGGCTGCGGGGGAAGGAGCTCCCGCGAACGCCGCCGTGCACCGCACGGAGCGCGGCCGGAGCCTGCGGCGGGACGGGCTGGGTGAGGCGGTACGGGACCCCGGTACGGAACTCCCCGGGCCCGCAGTCCCGCCCAGCGGGCGGCCCCACGCCGGCGCGGGGGGCACCGAGCCGCGATCAGTTCCGGCGGGGCCGAGGGCGGGTCCCGGGGAGGATCCCGGGGCGGTCCCACCGCTTCCCGGCCGCGCTTCCGTGCGCCGCGCCCCGTCATGCACGGCGGGCGGATGCGCCGCCATTTTTGCGCTCCCTCTGCCGTGCAGTGACAATAACAACCCGGCCGGGCCGTCCCCCCTCAGGGAGCGCGGGCACAGGCGGAGAGGGGGGAGCGGGGCCCGAGCGGAGCGGCCGCGGGGCGGAGCGGGAGGCGTGTGGGGCGAGGGGCTGGAGCCGAGGCGAGAGAGAGCCGCGCTCAGCCCTCCCCGCTGCTGCTCGGCGGAGACGAGGCGGCCGGAGCAGGAGGGGAGCGCAAGGAGAAGCCGGGGGAGCGGGCAGCCGTGGGGAATTCTGCGGCTGGAGAGGAGAATTGAGAGGAATTGGTGAGCGGCGAGAGGCAGGAACGGAAACGCTCCGCTGGGAAAGGAGTAAAAGCAGAAAGGCAGCGACAAACTACGAGAAGAGCCAAAGTAATAAAGAAAAGGGGAAGAGGAGATAAAGTGATTCCTCCGATAAAGAAGAACGCGAGGAGAAGGAATACGGAAGGACTCTGCTGATGAGAAGGAGGAGTTGAAAGACACCCCCCCAGAGACAGCAAACTCTAAAACTCTCCCCCTCTCTTTGTCACACCACAAGGATTTGATGCCCCTCAGCCTGTTCACTTCTGTGTGTTCATGTTTCCCACAGGTTTCTCTTCCCCCAACCCCCCAGCTGCAGCCCAGGAGGTCAGACCTGCCACTGATGGTAACACTAGCAGCAGCTCCTCCTGCAAGAAGAGAAAGTTAAATAACAGCAGCAACAGTAATTCCGAAAAAGAAGAATTTGATTCCATTTCCTCCTGCACCTCTTCTCCTTCCAAAAACACCTCCTCATCATCTTCCTCTGTCATCACTGCTTCTTCGTGCTCCTCCTCAGGGGTTGCTTCCTCCAACCATCACCTCCAGAAGAAGCTGCGCTTTGAGGACTCCGTGGATTTTATTGGACTCGATGTGAAGATGGCTGAAGAGTCTTCTTCCTCCTCCTCTCCTGCTGCCTCTTCTCAGCAGCAGCACCAGCAACAGCTTAAAAATAAAAGCCTTTTAATTTCGTCAGTGGCTGTGGGGCATCATGCAAATGGCCTGACCAAAGCTGCCTCCTCTACTGTTTCCAGTTTCGCCAACAGTAAACCTGGCTCTGCCAAGAAATTAGTGATCAAGAACTTTAAAGGTAACCGGCCATAATTTGTCACAACCTGTGGGGAGCTGACAGTCAACTTTGTGTTTTGTTTTCAGCCTGCAAACCGGTTCCTTTCAAATAGCCCCAGGTTTTATGGGAATTGCTTTTCTGTGGTGAACATTTCTATACTTATGTAAAGGGGAGTCATGATTTCTGATGTGTGCTTGCCTGGTCATGTACACATCCTGGGCTACACTTTGCTGCTTGGAATTGTTTTTCAGACTCCCTTCACTCTGTCTCTTGAGAAGGCCTTAATTTGTATGTTAGTTGTAAGGTTTTACTACCTAAGTGTGTAAATTGCCTTTGTTTAAACTTCTAACATTTGAGACTTCTTTTCTAGTAATCCTGATTCAGAGTTTAGTGTATATTTTAGCCCAGTTTATGATAAGTCTTTGCATAGAACGTGGGTTTTTTTTTAATTGGCCTTGAATCTGCATGTCTTGTCTCTATCCCTGTTGTCTGTTTATAGGATAATCTGCCTGTGCTTAGTTTTAAATGTTGAAACTAAGGTGATTATCGGGCTATTGTGGTGGATTTCCTTTCTGGTTTCCCCACTTGCCTTTGAAGTAGGTAGTTCAGATTTTTGCAGTTTTTTCCTTGTAATGTCCTCACTATAATTTTTAATTGTAGTATCTTTTCTCTGTCTTAGCTTACTCTTACTTTACAAGTTTACATTATTTTATAAATTCTCTCCAAACATGTGTTTGAGATTTTTGAGTAATGTTACTAGAGACCAAGGTAGAGAAATTAAACTTTTCTGATGTGATGCTGCTTCATTTTCTAGTGAACAAAAATACAAATAGGTAGGCAGAAAGCTTAGCTAAAATGCTGCCATTTTTTTCCCTATGAAGATGAGGCTATCATGGGCTTTTTTTATTTCCTGCTTCTTGCTGTCTTCCACAATAGTCCACTACCTTGCTTTCCTGGGTTGTTTCTTTCCCCTCATATGTTTTGGTTTGTGGAGGAGTAAAAGATATTACCAAAACTAATTTTAAATTTCTAAATACACAATTGACACAAATGTTCTGTAGACACATTGCATTAGGTAAGGATTAGGACCCACTGTAATGTTTGCAAGAATTCATGATCACACTGTAACTCTTTGCTTTAAGGTTCCAGTTCTCAAAAATGCCCATCAAAGCATCATCATTTAATTTGACTGATTATTTTAAAATTCAGACTTGTGATGCTGCTCTTCAGTTGCTTGTGCACTTTTATCTTTAAGGGAAGTTAATTCTCACCTTTAAAATACCTGTTAAATGTCATGGATTGCATGTGCTGTGATCATTACTGCTTATGAATTGGTATTAGAACCTTGCTTAAAAAGGATGTCTTGGTATTCTGACAGCCTTGTCTTTTATTTACTCTCAGATGCTAAACTGAATAGCAATCTTAAGGTTTTTGTCTGTATCTTAGTGTGATAGCAATAACATCCTTCACAAGTTCAATAACTTTCTAAAATCCATAACCTTGGTGTTGGCTGCTGAGCAGCAGTCAGGAGTTGCTGGTGAAAACAGGCAAGTCACTTGTCTCTAGATCCAGATCAGGCAGCTAGTGTTGGGATATTGCCAGTATTGTAGGGAAATGCTTGGAAGAACAAAATAATTACTGCTCTGTTAGTTGTTTCTAAGGAAATCATAAAGATTTAAAATTTGGTTTTTACTTTTAGGTGTGTAAAAGTCAATTCTAATAGAGTATAAACTCGGGGCCAGTTTCACCTGTTGGTAGCATGAATGTGCATGTGTCATCTTCCTCCTCAGATTTTCTTGTTCTGTCTTCTCCATTTGGGAATCTGCTTATTAGAACAAAAATGGTCACTCTAGGTAGTTACAAAAATATAAAACTTTTAAATAGTTCCTATATGCTGAGGATGTGACTTGGGGAGTATCTTAGCATGTTGCAAATGCTGTGGTCTTGCTGAAGGTGCTGCAGAGCAGGGTCATCTCTAGAAAAGAACCAGAAAAAATAATGGAGAGGGTCAGATCTGGAGCTTTTGAACATTAAAAGAGGCTTATCTCTAAAAAATATCCACTTTCCAAACCCAAGAGAGACATAAATGGATTCCTTTAAAATGGGAAGGTTTTTCTTAGGACCATAAAGCCTGTACAATAATTCCAGTGTTTCCATGAGTGTCTCTTGAGGAGTTCTTTCCAACTGTTATTGCAGAGTAAAATTAATGAGCAGTAAATTAAAAACTGAGATACACACAACTGTGTATCTTTTAATGCATCATTTTTGCCTTTTGTGTTCCTTTCTTTTGGCTCTGCCTTCCTGGTAATGAGAGTATAAGGAAGGTATGATAATTCTTGCTGCTTTTAGCCCTTCTTGAGCTGCTGTGGCACAGGACTGTGATTTTTGTAAACCACAGGTACTCTTTGGGCTACCTGTGGTGTGTATATGGAGAGCAATGCTGAATTTCTTCAGTATGTTACTCTTTCAAATGTGAATAAGGCACTACTTTTACACAAATGCTTTCTTTCCATGTAAGTATAAATTAAAAGCTGGACCATCAGCCCATACATCTTTCCCCTCAAAGCTACATCCTTTTCATTTCTGTAAAAGGTTTTGCTTTATCTAAATATGTTCTCAAACTTTATATTTTTTATTTTAAAGATAAACCCAAATTGCCTGAAAACTACACAGATGAAACCTGGCAAAAACTGAAAGAAGCTGTAGAAGCTATCCAGAACAGTACTTCAATTAAATACAATTTAGAAGAGCTCTATCAGGTAAGTGCATTAAGTAAAAGTAATGGGTTAGGGCTTTTCTGTTTTGTTCTCAGATTTCTTTGCTTAAAACACTTGATATGGTGGTAAGAATATGGCATTTTGCTTGATAGCTGCTTTTGTCATTGAAAAACTTGTCATCAAATAGTTTCTTCATTTTACAATTGTGAGTTAGAATTTCACAAGACTTAGCATCGAACTTATGTATTTTTTTTACTTGCCAGAACAAAGCCCAAGGTATGGGTTCCCTTGCAGCAGTTGATGAGAATTAACTAAGGCAAGGAGCTGTATTGCCTTTTCTGTTTAGGGAGTTGTGTGATGTTTATCTGCTAAAGGAGAATGGTGAAATCCTCAAACACTGGTGTTTAAGAATAAGGTGATTTACATTAAAATGTAATTTCTTCTCTGAAGAAAGTATCTGTTCACGATCAAGTATCACAAATCACTTAAAAACTGAAACTTTCTGTTGACTTCTAGTAGGTAAATAGAACACCATTTTTCCTTCATGAATTGTATTATTTTGGTTTGATTGTAATTTTCAGGCATTGCAGCATTCTTTTTATTCTAGCAATTGAGAATCCAACTTTATTGCCAGCAACAGCTCTGATTGTGTTTTCTTAAATACTTTAGGAAGTGATCAGATTGAACTGCATTTCCTAATGTTTTTTTTTAATAAGCTCCACTTCTGCTTTTTCAGCTGAGTGTGCTGGGGAGATTTCCCCCACTTACCTTTTCCCTACTAATGTCACTTGCAGTTTTAGCAGCATAGCAATGGTGCTGCTTTAGCTGGGTATTAGGAAGCACTTTAACTTTTTACTCTACTTCTAAAGCCTTTATTACCTGGTTAGTTGTTTAATTTGTTCCTCTGTGTGTGTATATAGCCTTCTCACCATGACTTTTTAGTGTCTCTTCTTCCCCCGCCCTCCCCTTTTCAATAAAAGCTGCAGTTTGTATATGAGGAAAAAATCCTGTACAAGGCTTGGGGACAGATTTAAGGAAGAATTAATTGCTGTGCCTCAGTCCACAGCATTCTTACGATCACTATAGACTTTTGTAATGTTCAATTAATTAACTAAAAATACTGCTTTTTTAACAATTTGTCAGAATAATAGACAGTATTGTCATTTTTGCACAACTTGGTGGAAGTGATAGCAAATTACAACCAATCGTACTGGGTGGTATTGTAAATTACTTACTCTAGACTGAATAACTGTGCAAATAACTGTTAAGTGCTTAAAGGCTATCCAAAATTGTTTAAAAATACAGAGTTCTGTTGAAATACTTGCTTCTGTTTAACAGAGTTGCTTAAATTTTTGCTCAATCTTACCACAAGCTTAATTTAATATTGCTTGTAATCAAAAAACAAAAATAAGCTGTTTTGTTTTAAATCACAGTGTTTCAACATTGTTATTACTTAGATATTTCTCAGTGAAATAGAGTGCAATGAAGTATGTTTTTTTTTTAATATAGATCTAAAAATAAATGTCTTGATTTAAAAATAGTAAGAGGAATCACTAGTGTTTTTAGATGCTAACTAAACTAATGTCATTTCTGAACAGCTGCTTGGTAAAAGGATCTGATCCCAAATATGCCTTGGCAGACACCATTATCCAACAGAGAGGGGAATTATAAAAGAGTCTGCAGAAGTTCTGCTGCACACCTCAAAAGAGGATAATTCTTTTTTTTAATGGAGTTAAACTTCTTGCTTTTGGTTTAACTCTTGTCTGTGCTAGAAAAACCCACTGGATAAACATTTTGAAGCTTTATTTGTTTGCAGGGCCCAAGCTTCATACTTGCTTTGTTCTTCCTCAGCAAACAAAATTATTCCCACCCTTGAGTAGCTGAAGTGTTACAGAATTGAATGCTTCTTTCATAGAATAATTTTCCTTATATTAGTACCTGAAAGTAGAGATCTAGATCTTTGGTACCTGGTGCAGAGCTATTTTTTTTAAATCAATCAGATTTAAGTACTTCAGGAAGGTTGTGATTTTCTCTCATCAGAGTTGTGTTCAGTTCTTTTTCCTTACTACACAAACCCAGGTGTGGATGCTGCAGTTAAAAGGCAAAAAAAAACAAAGAGAAAACCAGAAAACCACATCTAACTGCATATGTGTTACACAAAGGAAGTGGGACTCTTCATATTTTCTCACCGTCATTAGGGCACAGATGCCCTAAACAGAAACGTTTTTTCCACTAATTCAAAACAAGATAATTTTGTGAACTAGAGGCCCTAACATGTATTAATACATGTTGATACATTTTAGATACAATCAGTATTGTCTAGTAATTAAGCAAAGCATAATATTGCAGTAGGGAGTTAATGTCTTAAAAATTAAAGCATGTCTGTGTGTGTCATCAACAAAGATGCAGAAGTTTTGTACTTTGTTCAAACACCCAATCCTAGCAGACATGTTTAACACTTTGGAATTTCTGACAGACAAATGTAAATGCTCAGCTCTGTATGAACACTCCATAAAAGTAGGTGTATGTTAATACATGCTTATTTCACTATTTATTATTGCATGCATTTGTCCATCTACAGTGCAGAAGCTAATTCTTTTAAATGTTACATGCTTATTTCACTAGGAGTTAATTGCATGCATTTGTCCATCTACAGTGCAGAAGCTAATTCTTTTAAGGATTTAGAGCAGCAGTACTTGTTTGATAGGCAGCAGTTATAACAGTGGTGAGATGAGGTGACCAGAAGTCCAGGACAGAGGCTGCTGGTGTCCTGACTTGGTGGGTTGAAGCCAGAGTAACTGTGGTTCTGCAGCTGACAGGCAAGTTCCATCCAAAACATTCACCTTCCCAGCTCTCAGTTGGCTTCTCCAAAGTGGAAGAAATTAAGAAACCTAGGAAGATTGCACTTGCTGAAGTTCTAATCAGGCTCTTCAGGCTCAGTGTTTTCCATCCCCTCATTCTACTGAATCAAGTATCAGGTTATATCCTGGTTTCTTACTTGCTGCTGAACCTGATTTTTACCATAGCAGAATAGAGTTGAGCAATGCTCATAAACTGCTCTGAGCAGTGAGCTACAGAACACATTTTCCTATCACTTTATTCTGTGTTTGGTGTTTCTTAAGTGTTGAGGCTAGAGTCAAACCTGTTGCTATTTCCAAATATTATGATTTGTATACTTGGGTGATAATTTTGGCTTTCCTTACAGTCTTCATTCAGACCTGTTTTGGTTAATTGGCACATTCACTCTCTTGCTATACCTGTTTACTTCTGACACTAAGCTCATGCAGGTTTGGGGAGTTTTGTGGTTATTGTGTGGGATGGTTTTGCTGTGGGGTTTTGGTTTTCATGGAGGTTTGGTTTGTGTTTAGTTGGGGTTTTTTTAACTCCTCCGTGTGCTAGAGCCAGTGTTAGATGTAGTGGTGACTGCTTGCTTTGTGCTTCCATTTGGACAGTTGGGAAATATTCTGGGGTAATGGTATAGGTCTGCTCTGTGCACTTCTGAGCTGTGCAGTCTCTCCATGGTTGCCTGCAGGTGCTGGGGAACAAACTTTATCTTCCAGTCCTTTTTTTTTTCCCAACGAAGTCTTTTCCAATAAGTAAATAATAGCACAAAGCATTAATTGAAAATCAAATATGCTTCTCCTCTAGCTTCTACAGGTGTTTTACAGAGTAATCACTTACTGTGTCTTTCACCAGCCTGCAAAGAATTAAAGTTGCTTAGTTGCTTTCGAATTCTGGGCAATGGGTTTGAATTTTAGAAGTCTTGAGATATACACTAATGAACTTAAGAATGATTGTTTGCTTGATCAGTCTCCAGGATATGGCCCCATTAAACTTCTTTTCACTTCTTACTGAGCACAGTGGTAATTCTTCTAATACTTGATGAGATCTAGAAATCTGGGATTGTCACTGTAAATGCAGTCATGCTACTAATATTCAGGATTATAATTAAACTTATTCAGGCAGGGAGTTGGTGGATGGATAGATAAGATAGATAACATATGTATACATATGTACTTTTGGGGGTGAGGGAAGCTTAATCAAGGAAAGGACTGCAAAAGGAAATAAATCTGGCAGTGCTTTTCCACTAATATCAGTGGGACTTGCAGAGCACAGCAGTTAATAAAATTAATACCTTAAGTGACTGCTTTGAGGTATGAAGCCCAGCAAGCTACTGGAAGATATTAAAGCACCATCCTTGTTTTTAGAGCTGCCAGTCCTGCAGTTCCATGTGAGAGACTGACAGTCAGCTAAATTGATGGTGTGTGAGCTGTTGAGGGCACTGCCTTTATCTCCTGTTAGCAGTGCAGTGCCATGTCTGTCTCTGGTGTTTTGCATGCAGCAGTTAGCTCTGTTAAAAGCTGTGAGAAGCAGAATTCTTGTCTGGGGAGGGACGTCCTCCTTTCTTGTAAAACTACATGTAAGAATATAGCAAGATTTGTTTGTTTCTCTTTCTCTTTACTTCAGGCTGTTGAAAATCTCTGCTCCTACAAGATCTCTGCAAATTTGTACAAACAATTGAGGCAGATCTGTGAAGACCACATTAAAGCACAAATTCACCAATTCAGAGAATATCCTTTTCTTAGCTGTTGACAAGCCAAAATTGTTTTACTGCAAGTATATAGTGATGGATTTCTTTGACTAGTTCATTACATTAGGCCGTGGTAATTTGAATTCCTAGGTTTTGTGTAATTGGTTTTTCTTTTATTTCTTTGTGGGACCTAGGAGAACACTACTTGTTCCTTTATGCCTGTAACCATTAAAAAGTTTCTGAGAAAGATTCACTGGTATTTCTGAAACACTGACAACTTACAGAAATTTGTGTTAGATCTGTAGCAAGGTTTAAAAAGCAGTTATTTGCTGTATTATGTCAGTGTTTTTTATATCAAACTTGCCAAGCTTAGATAAAGTGAAAAGTCATCCAACAAGTAGCTGTTGGGTTTTTTGGGAAAAGTAATGGTGATCTGGCAGCATGTCAGGTTCTGAGGATCAGGATGTTTTATTTTCAGAAGCTTGAAGTTGCATCAGGTTGACATCCTGTGAAGTGGATATTAATTAGTACCAGAACTATGCAGTGAGCTGAATAAAAGATATATTTGAAGGACAGAATTTATTTACTCTTAACATGAGCTGAAATTACAGTGTAGTGGTGAGCTCTTACATGTATTGGATATTGTTGGCTTTTGAGTTATGGGGATATGTATGTTTGTTCCATTCCCCAGAGATGGGGATTAAACAAAATATTCAAAATTATTTCAATAATTTTTTTTAAATTTGTTCAGATAATTTTGATTTCTCATTATTAACACAAAGACCCTCATTAAAAAATAAAAATAAATGTGTTGCAAGGAATTACCTGGTTCTTTCTGAGAGTAGGTGAGTTTGTTGTGCTCTCTGCTAAGTGCCTTTAAAAATTATAAAGTTGGTTCATTTCATTGTTTGCACCATCTATTAATCATGATTTTTCTTAATGATTTCTTCACGGATTCATTGGATAGTGTCCTTTTTCTAAAGAAAATAGACAAATGTTGGCAAGATCACTGCAGACAAATGGTAAGTTTATCTTTTTTAAGGAAAACCAGTTGCTTTGTCAGCCTGTTTTGCTTAACTTTGATTTTTTTTCAAACTTCTGAAATGTCTTAAATTTATGTAAGGTTTCTTTGTGATATACAGCTGTATCTAATTTGTTAGAAATCAAGCCTTGAAAATACTTGCCTGTAGTGTGTTTCTTGGCATATGGGTCTGATCTTGGACACAAAGACACCCCTAACTCCTCATTGCCAGTTTCATGCAAACCTTTCTCCTTTATACCTATTTTTAAAGGAGCTGTTCTGTTATACAGAAATATGCAAAGTGTCACATTGGTCACTTTGCAGGGATTGGCAGAAGTTGTTAAATAAATCAGCAGTGTCCAAGAAAGAACTGCCTGAAACTGATTGGTGGGGTTTCTTGTTGTTGTTGAGCATACTTGGTGTTGCTGTTCAGTTTTGAGAGTAAAATGATTGTGGCTGTTTTATTCCTTCTGGTGACAGATTATGATTAGAAGTATCTTTCTGTTCTTGGATCGAACTTACGTACTTCAGAATTCAATGCTGCCATCTATTTGGTAAGGGCACAAAGAATTAAGTTATTTGGGGGGGCAGAAATAAAATTTGGGGGTGTATTTCAACTATTGCTTATATCTTGCTGATTTTCAGATGGATTTTTAATATGAACCTCATAGTGACCTTTAAATTACATGGTGAATGCATGAGTGCTTGTTGCAAAGGAAAACTTTTCATTTATTTGCCATAAATTATAGGATTGTTCTAGAATAGCTGTGATCCCAAATTTCAGTGAAGTAGATATCAGCCTCCAGTTTGCAGAGTTAAAGGAAGGGGTCTGGTCAACAGACCAGAGGTGCAAGGGTTTGGGGTGCCCAGTTAATTGCCTTAGCAGGCACAGTATTTTAAGCTGGAAAGAGTTACTTAAAAGCAAGATACACTCTTTTGGACTTCAACTTCTGCTCCTCTTATTAATTAGTATATGCCTTACTGTTCTTTGGTACCTGAATTACTTTGCAAGAGATTGATGGAGGGCCTGATTTTTTCTAAGAATGACTATACCTATAGCTCCAAATTCATGGAAGGTTTTAACTGGGACAGTCATTGCAGAGATCCTTGTCTGTCACATCACTGAATTCATCTAAGCTGTCCCTAAGAACGAGAGATGAGCAAGTGGTGGACAAAAAAGGAATATTGTTCAACACCATAACCATGGACTTGGAATCCAGGATGACTTTTTTTTTTTTTTCTCATGAAGGTTGGGGTTCCAACATCCTGTCAACCAACTGAAAAATAAAGATGTTGCAAAAGTTACATGGTATTTAGGAAAAAATATCTGCATTGGTGTTTAAAATGTGTAGCTTCATGTTGGTGTAGTGTCATGGTTTATTCTAGTGTTCATATATTTGTTCATCTTGAGTGATTTGGAGGCAGAGGAATGAGCAATTAAAGAATGCTGGTATTGGCCTCTTTATTAGATTTACATCATGTTTTAATAAGAGATAAGGGATTTATTCTTTAACAATTTATTGAGCAGTCTTTGCTTTCTTTTTAGGGATATGGGACTAGAATTGTTCAGAACTCATATAATCAGTGATCAGAAGGTTCAGAACAAAACTATTGATGGCATTCTTCTGCTGATTGAGAGGGAAAGAAGTGGTGAGGCTATTGACAGGAGTTTACTGCGAAGCCTCCTGAGCATGCTTTCTGACTTGCAGGTGAGTAAACCTGTTTCACCTTTAAACCAATAAATAGCTCAAATTCTTACTTAGTGCTCAGTAAGCTTCACCCTGGGTTGCTCTCATGTTGTTTCCTCAGATTTATCAGGACTCTTTTGAACATAGATTCTTGGAAGAGACTAATCGCCTGTATGCAGCAGAGGGACAGAGGCTTATGCAGGAACGAGAGGTATTTCAGATGTTTAACTGTATTTGTTGTGCCTGATGTCAAAGCACGTGTCAGGGAGTAGAAATATTCTGCTGCCTTAGTACACAAGGCAGTAGTGTGACCTTTGTTTTCCAGTATTCTGAAAAAGGAAATACACGTGCAGTTGCCTTCAGTCACAATGCTAATGATTTTTGATTAAAACTGAAGCTTCTTAAATTAAAACTTGTGTCAGACCAGTACTGTCTCTCTTTTCCCCTTCATGTTGTTTGTTTTCTTTAACATACAAAACTGCTCTGGCATTTTCAGGTCCCGGAATATCTTCACCATGTCAACAAGCGCTTGGAAGAAGAAGCAGACAGAATAATCACTTATTTAGATCAGAGCACACAGTAAGTGCAATCTCTCTTGGCCTGGTGGTATGGGCTGTTGGGCTCCTCTTCTGTTGAGGGCCATTTAAGTAGCTGCAATTTATTTCTGTTATTGACTGACCATCAAATGCTTTTCACTTCCCACGGTTCCATGTTGACAATGAAGCACTGTCTTGGCTCACACAGCTAATAGCCTTTTCTTCTAAGTCACTGTTATTTTGGCATAAATGTTGTTAAGTATTTGCTTGAAGAATAGGCTGCCTCTCCCAGCCCAGATGTCTCTTTCCTGCTGAAATGTAATTAATCAACTGTTGTCCTACCTGAAAAAGATAAGACTTGGCATAGAGTATTCTAAAGCTAAAGCCTCTGAATATTTGTGAAAAGTATTTGCATATGGAGTCTGGGAAATTATTGAATAATTTCATTCTCCAATCTTTTCTACTTAGAGGCAGGATTTCCTCCAACACAGTCAGGTGGAGGTCCTGTAACGTAAAGCTACAGCTGTTGTGTCTGAGAGAAAATGTAGGTCACTGATATCAAAACCTTTCTGAGAGAGAGGTGTTTTATTGCTAGTGTCATACGTTTTGATTTCCTTCCTCTTTCAGCTGTTAAAAGCTTTTAGCTTGTTCAGTGGCTTCCTTCTTCCATGCCAGTATTAGTGGCCAATTCCCTGTTTTGTTTTAATACCTCTTGACTTGAGGTCTGTTTTATTTCTCCTTGGTTTGTCTCCCAAGACCTGAATGTCCTCCCACAACACAGGATTAGGCATATTATTTGATGAATTCTCCCCAACTTCTTCACTGATGGAATCATTGTCCAGCTGTGTACAGGTCATGTATAACAGGCTTGTTGTGTGAATTAAAATCATCAGTCAGCAAACAGGAAAAAAAATATTGTTTACTCGGGAGAAAAAGGATAAATATGTGTATAATAATTTTAAGTCTTTGGCCACAGGTAATTAGAGCACTCCCAATGATAATGTAATTAACATAATCTCAAAAGAAGGATTTTAAATTGTCAGTAATGGAAAAAGGAAAAGTAATTCTAAACATTTCTTCTGTAGGAAGCCACTAATTGCTACTGTAGAAAAGCAACTTCTGGGTGAACATTTAACAGCCATTCTTCAGAAAGGTAATCTTTCTTCTTTATAGAAATGTTTCTAATTACTGCTTCAGGGCTTTCAGTTCCTGTGCAGAGAGAAAGCAATGGATTGGGGTGCTGGGGGAGGACAAACTGCATCATTCCTTAACTCCCTTTGCTCCTCAGTTCCCAAAATAGCACTGGCCATTCTTCTGGTTGGAGATAAGGGGACACTGTGCTGTCTTCTGATAACATAGCAAAGCAAAAGGAAAATTAGAACAGGAGACTCAAGCTCCATGTGTTAAGTGGCATTTTGAAGACTCGGAGGTAAAGAAAGGAGTACACTTTGAATTATGGCTGTAACAGAAAAGGGAGATACTGAGTACTTGCTGCTGACAAAAAGCAGCTTGTTTTAAAAATGTAGTATAATTTGAGCTATGGAATACATTGCCTCAGTTCTACAGTAGTCTCTGTGGAGTCAAGTGACCCTCTCTTGATCTGAGAGATAATTGGAAATAGAAACAGATGCAGCAAGAGTTGAATAATAAACAATCAGGTCCTTAGTAGCCAGATTCTGAATGAAACAGGTATGTGAGCATCTTCCTGCACTTGTGTAACAAACTCTTCATTGAGGGGAGTATCAGTCTTTACCCATCTACTTTATTAGACCCTTGCTGTAGAGCATCAGAGCTTCTCCAGAAGGTTAAAAAGTGAATGGTGAAGATATTTCTTGAAGCTGATTGCCTTCAAGCATCTGTAAGATTTATTTTACAGCTGGAGCTGAAACTCAGAGCTGTCTTGCCAAGGAACTTTTCCTATGAATCAGTACAGTGTAAACTTTTCAAATCTTTAGGGAATAGTAAGGCAGAAGTAAGCAAAGATGTAGTGATAAGGTTGTTAAATAAAGTGCATGTGTCCTAAGTGCAATAAAATAATAAGATTTTTAAGGTTTCAGTCAGATATTTTTTGTTTCACTGCTAAATTAGGTACTTCAAAATAAAAACAAAAAAAAAAAAAAAAGCCACCACTAATGGTTTGATAAAAAAATACTAGTTTTGAAGAGGCCTCACTGTAGTAATAAGCTGTGCTTTCTTTGGGTTACTCTGGTTTTAATTTCTGTTGCAATTCTCACATTTGCAGGTCTGAATCACCTTCTGGATGAAAACCGAATTCAAGACCTGTCTCTCCTGTATCAGTTGTTCAGTCGTGTGAGAGGTGGAGTACAGGTTCTCTTGCAGCACTGGATTGAATACATAAAGGTACTGTTCCTCCAACTCTGGAGCAGATACCACTGTTGTAGCAGTGGGGTTTATACACAGATACTTGAGTAATCTCTGTAAGCTATTGCATTTTTCTAAAAATTGAAGATATTTGGTTATAAACATGTATTTAATAGACAGCTTTTGAAATATCCCAGGAAAGGTACACTAACTGTTCTAGCTCTATTGAAGAAAACAGTGAGCATTCAGTTGAATTATTGAACTCCAAATACATTTGGATTTTATAATCTTGCTTTTAGTTAGTTTGTGGGACAACCATATTTCTTCAGTAGTTATTTGGGTAATGGCAGAATGTTTGTCTTCTTCCTAATAAAATTTCCTGTGAGAATGAGTGGTTGTTCAAGTTATGAACCAGCTGAGATTCAAAAACCACTTGAATATCAGTTAGGATGATTCATTTTTTCTCAGTGAAAATGTCACAGAAAATTTGGTTGTTGTGAAAGAAGAGTATTATGAAATAAAACTTAATTTAGTGGGAGCATTACCTGTGTAAAACCTGAGGATATAGATGATTAAAAAAGGTGTGTTTATTTTGTCATGCAAAACTTCATTTCTTTAGACTGAAGTTTTGAATCCATTCACTTTTTCACCAGTTGGTTTTGAATCAATATGCAAGGGCAGGGATGATTAGATAGTAAATACTTCATAGTACAGTAATACATAATAAAGTAATACTTTTGTTGTTACTGGAACTATATGAGTACCAGAAACAACACATTACAAAGGTAACTTAAGATTTTAGAAGTCTTGTAATTTACATTAATTATTCAGGCTAATTGAAAGATATGTTTTATTTTGCAGGCATTTGGTAGCACCATAGTAATTAATCCTGAAAAAGACAAAACCATGGTCCAAGAACTTCTTGATTTTAAAGACAAAGTTGACCATATTATTGATGTTTGCTTTCTCAAGAACGAGAAATTTGTAAATGCCATGAAAGAAGCCTTTGAAACATTCATTAACAAAAGACCAAATAAGCCAGCTGAACTCATAGGTATTTTTCTTCAATTTCGTTCATGTGAGAATTTGGGTGCTGAGTTGCTGATGTACTTACAGATGGGATATGCTGGAATTGTGTGTTAATACATGCACAGTGCACATCAGACTGGGGATCTGCTGTGCCACCTGATGCAAGGGAATTGTTTGGGAGGGTAGCATCAACCATCAAAAGCAAACTGGTCATCACTTAACTGGCTAGGCTATAAAAAAGTGCAGAACATCAGAATTTGGGCATTCCAGCAATTGGCTGGTGTCCAGACATGAGAATACTGCTAATAATGAGACATTTTCAGAAGCTTACATAACTGTGCCACCAGCACATGTGCACAGAGCTGTTAGGGGTTTAATGTGTGAAGGGAAGAGAGCTGAGGATGCACTGAACCTCTCACGGTGTGGGGACAGATCTGGTTTGTAAAGAATGTTGCTGACAGATTTGTGCATTACGTGCCTGGTACTCTGCACTTTGGAACCATTTCCCACACAGTGAATAATGCCTGCTTGGCAATTGGCTGTGCTGTTGGGCTTGTGGAGTGATACTTTCTGCCCTCCTTTTTTGTATTAATTCCCTAACTGTAATGTGCTTACCAGCCCATTTGAAATTAAAACAAGCAATCTAGTTTGATTGAAACTGGAAATTAAAACAAAATAATGATATGCTAGAGAAATTCAGCAGTATAGGCAACACATTTAAATAGCTGATTTACATATTTTCATCTGATCTTTTTGTTTCTATTACAGCCATGTCAATCTGCAACAGCAGTGGCTTTACTTTGTGATTTTTTTTTCATAGGCAAAATATTTTTAACATTGTGTATGATAATAAAGTCAAGATGCAGGCATTGCTGATCTGAAAAAAGATGCTAGGCTATAATGTTTGTGTAACTTTATAGCCTCTCTGAAAATGTATCAAGGTAGCTGTTGTGAGGCTGATAGAAAGTGATTTCAGGATCCTTTCCATTGTCAAGATTTCATAATATTAGATGTAGAGGTTTTTGTTTCACTGTGGTATTAGGCATGTGCTAAACTCTATTCTTCAACACTCTTTTAGCTAAATATGTGGATTCAAAGCTTCGTGCAGGCAACAAAGAAGCTACTGATGAAGAACTTGAAAAAATGCTGGATAAAATTATGATCATATTTAGGTTCATATATGGTAAGCATTGGGGTTTTTTTTGTGGGGATACAATTGTTTAACCAGTAACGTAAAGGTATTTTGAAATTATTTTTGCAGTTGGGTTACATTTTCAGGTGTTTGTTCCCTGTGGATGTGTTTTGTTGGTGTAGTGCTGTTTAAATACTTTGCCTGCCAAATTGCAAATAACAAAACCTGTGGAAGTCTTAATATGAAGGCCCTTTTTGTTTTTCTGAGCTTTGAATTGGGTCTTTTGTAGGTGAGGTTTGTTTAAAACCAGCAGTGCTTTGTGATCACTTGGAAATCTCATCTCTTACAGGAAAAGATGTCTTTGAGGCCTTTTATAAAAAAGATCTAGCAAAGAGACTATTAGTTGGGAAGAGTGCATCAGTAGATGCTGAAAAATCTATGCTTTCCAAACTCAAACATGGTAAGTATCTACGTATCCACCTACCTGTCGTTTCTATCCATCAGCTTTCTTTTAAAAGGAGTTGTTTTAACAGGCCTTCACAGAAACACTGTTGATATTTCCCCTTTCCATGAGGGCAGAAGCCTCTATGCAGGTCCTGAATGACTGGTGGGTTTTGAGGAGATGCATTTGCTTTTAGTTTTGTAGTTATGGCAGGAAAAGCCAAAACTCAGGAACGTAAAAGTGCACAGTGTATCTTGGCCTGTGGGATAGAGTGGAGGTTCCCTGCTGAGTAAATCGGTGATGTGCTCAGAGAAAAGGTGACTTCCAGTTGTTCTTCACTGCCAGCAAGTCTTCTCTAGTCTGCTCTTCATTGTTTCATTGGATGGAGCCCTTGGTGGTAAGGGTGAGATTTTTAGAGCTTGATCTTGTTCTGCCATCAGGAGACAGTTTGAAAGGCAGCTGGTAGGGATTAGAATTGTAATCTGAGTGACCAGTGCCACTATAGTCAAAGGATGAACAGTCAGGTCCATATGGAAAAACAGCTAGGTTGCAAAATAGCTACCACATCAAAACATCTTCCTTTCTCTTGTGTATAACCTTATTCTGTTCCTTAATTAGAATCCAGGTCTTTATGTAAGAAAATCTGGTGAAAAAGGTCATCTTGCTTATAAGTACATTCTGGCATTCAGAATAACTATGCTGAGGTGTTGAAAATAAACAGATGAATTTCTAATATCTGTATTTGCTCTTTTGTAGAATGTGGAGCTGCTTTCACCAGCAAACTTGAAGGAATGTTTAAAGATATGGAGCTTTCTAAAGACATAATGATACAATTCAAACAGGTACTGAGGGAAAGCCCTGTCTGTCCTGTCTGTGCTTTTGAAAATATTACTGAATTTATTAAAGGTTTTTGCTGAGCAAAAAAACTGAGACAAGCTTCTTCAAACAAACAACCAACCCACAGCAATAACAGAATTGTAAACTTAGAAAAATTTTAACACCAGCTCTAAGACATTTTTAACACCACTGTATTCCAGTGCCTGGCTTGGAAGTTTTTTCACATTTAGTTCTGATGATTTTGTAATGTTTTGATTACAAACAATTTTTAACATTCTTTCCTCTGTTCACACTTAATTAGATAGATCTTCACCTCAGCCTGCTAAAAGACTACATTTGCTGTTTTCTTCCTGTATGGAAGTGCCTTTTGAACTTCAGAAAAGTGCTCATTCTTACCTTAATTTTCTTGTAACTTGCAGTGTATACAACAAAACTTCATGTGGTCACTTGTCTTTTCTGCTCTTGCAATGCCTGTTCTAACTTTTCAGCTCTATCTGAAATATGTATAATTAACATAGCTCTATTTCAATTTATTTTGTTTCTCTTTGCAGTATATGCAAAATCAGAATGTCCCTGGCAACATTGAACTAACAGTGAATATTCTGACTATGGGTTATTGGCCAACCTACGTGCCTATGGAGGTCCACCTGCCCCCAGAGGTAATGAACATCATGGATTATACAAGTATTGACCTGTCAGAAATGCATCTTGGGATCCACTGACACTTGGTTTTCAATATGCATAGAGAAGGAAATGCAGAATTATCTTTTTAAAATGAAGTTTGTTTTCTTGCAATTCCCTTTATCATTCTAAGCCTTGATTTAAGGTTTAATTGATTGTGGAGGAGGGAATGATGCTTTTAAAGTAGAAATTGTGTTTTAGTGTTTTGGGATTTTTCTTTCTTCAGATGGTAAAACTGCAGGAGATTTTCAAGACCTTTTATTTAGGAAAACACAGTGGTAGGAAACTTCAGTGGCAGTCAACACTAGGACACTGTGTACTAAAAGCAGAATTTAAAGAGGTGAGTCTATTGTTTCTATTGCTCCTGTTGTGTTGTTGGTTCCAGGTCTGGGTTGTACATTAGGGATATATGGGGAAGCTTTTTTTTGTGCTGTGATGGAAAACTTCACAGTGTCTGCAACTACTTTTAACCTCCTATCTTCCAGATATTGGTAGTTACTGAGCTACCAGATGTGTTAATGTCTAAGAACATGCACCCAATTTCTGTATTGGTGGGGAAAGAAAAGCCTGTTGGGGAAAATATCTACTGGTTTTAGCTCCAGATTAATAAATGGCCCTTATTTTTATAGTGGGGAAAAAAAGGGGACCATGTTTCTTCAATGGCCTTACTTCATCTGATAGCATTAAGCATCTTCACAGTAAGCTTTTACTACTGAAATACAGAAAAATTCTGGATTGTACAAGAACACAACTGTTTTGAAAGGATTTCCACTTACTCCCCTTCAGCATTTCTTCATGGACACAATATTCTCATGAAATAGGAATGCTTACCACAACAGTTTTCAGAAAAAGTTAATGGCAAAACAAATATTATCAGACTTGATTGTTTCAAAGGTTCCTTATACTGTGTTCCTTAAACTAATGTTTGTGTTAGATTTTGACTTAAAGGCCTTCCAAATTGTAATTTTAAGCACTCAGTGCTTTAAGACTTGTCTGGAGTCATCTGATGCATATCTTGGATGAGTTTTGTCACTGGATAGAATAGTCCAGCCTTGTGGCCTCAAGCTTGTGCTGCATTTCGTAGTAAACACAAGTGACCAGTAACTTCTATTCTTCCATATTCTCAAGTGAATAAAATAACACCCTGTTAGTGAAATAACTGACATACAAGAGTGACTTGTTTCTCATGTTCCCCTCACTCCTTTCCCTCCACCCCCCAGAAAAAAAACAGCCTGCTGATATCTGTTTATTTCCTTTGTGACAGGGCAAAAAAGAACTTCAGGTCTCCTTGTTCCAGACACTGGTGCTGCTCATGTTTAATGAAGGAGAGGAGTTCAGTTTAGAGGAGATAAAGCAAGCCACTGGGATAGGTTGGTATCAAAAACAACTGAATACTTCCAAGTGTTCTTACTAAAAAAACCTAAACAACTTGTTTCTGCTTTAGAGGATGGAGAGCTGAGAAGGACACTTCAATCTCTGGCTTGTGGCAAAGCCAGAGTACTGACTAAAAGCCCCAAAGGCAAAGATGTGGAAGATGGTGATAAATTCACATGTAATGATGATTTCAGACATAAGCTCTTCAGGATAAAAATCAACCAAATTCAGATGAAAGAAACGGTATATTTTTTTTAATCTCTGGGGTTTAGATCCTTGGGTTAAGAAGTTTGTTGCCTGCCCTTTTACAAGCTTTTTTCTCCCGGTTATCACGTACATACTGATATCTCTGTCAGAGTTGCACATGTAATTTGGATGACAGCACATACCTAACAGTGGTGATTTAACTGTGTGCCTCTGTACTAAGACACCAGTGATGCTGGATGTCTCTAAGTAAGGTTAAGAGAAGTTCCAATTCTGAAATGTTCTTTTCGTCCTTTATCATTCCATGGAGCTTTACTGACTGTGAACATGGAAAATTCACTGTGGACTTGTTTCTCTGACAGCCATCCAGTGTAAAATCTGAGCAAAGGTTTTAAATTTTTGTACAAGTGTGTTTTTCAATAGACAATCAGTCTTCGTATTTGTAAAGGCTTTATGTCAGATATTTGACAGCAGGCATTTCGCTGTCTTACGCTGAGAATTGTCTTGGAGGCTGAAAGAATTGTTTTGACAGTGCTGGTGCTCTCATTAAAGCTTTTCTAAACGGGTCCTTCAGGTGGAGGAGCAGGCAAGCACTACAGAGAGAGTGTTCCAGGACCGGCAGTACCAGATCGACGCTGCCATTGTGCGGATCATGAAGATGCGCAAGACGCTGAGTCATAACCTGCTGGTGTCAGAGGTCTACAACCAGCTGAAATTCCCAGTCAAGGTGCTGTGCTGAGTTTTCTACTTCTGAAACCCTGTCAGTTCTTTTTATCTTCCCTGGCCAGCCCTCTGTTGAACAGTGCTTCTGTCTAAAGTATGCATCTTTTTGGTATTAGAGAGGGCAAATAGTCACTTTCAGGAATTTTTGAAGTGCCAGTTGTTACTAAAATGTATTTCCAAAGGATTTCAGCCCTGGAGTTTGTTAGCAGTAAGGGAGCAGCTGGCTTTCCTTGTATGCTGCTGTTCTACTGTTTGCAGTGTTCTGGCAAGGCATTCTTGAGCAAAGGAGAAAATGCTTCAGATCTCAAAACCAGTTCTGCGTTGTAATCTTAACTTGGTTGATACTTCTGAAGTACAGTGGTTTTTCTGGATTGATTATACTGGTTAATATATACATACACAGATATATAGGAATAAAAATAAAATATTGGTGAATGTCTCAAAGCTGAAGAAGCCCACAGTTGCAATATAAAATGACTGGCTTATTGTGTAGGAATGGAAATGTCTTTTCAAACAGACAATGATGCATTGTTGGAATTCAAATATATGGTGCTTTCTATCAATGGAATTGTAAAACAAAAGGTCCTGCTATTTAATTCCATTGTATTACCATGTTGAGTGCCTGCAGGTCTGTAAGTATTGCATAAACTGCAGTTGGGCTGTGTAAGATTATAGCAGATCATTTAAATAATTTTCCTCACTTGTTATCATGAGGCATTTTTATAAAGTTCCTCCCCCAACAAAATCACAGGGCACACAAACTATTGCACAACTCATTTGCTTCAAGAGGAAATGAAACTTGTACTTTTACTGGCTAAAAGTCAGAAATAGAAACACTTTGGTACATGATGCACAAACAGAACTTCTTTAGAGTTCAGTTCAAACAGCAGCAAGTATCTTCCCTTTCTGTAAAAATCTGTTTAGCTGCAGGTGATAGCTAACTTTGTAACTTTCTCTTCTATCAGTTATACATTGCAGACTTTAGAAGCTCTGAGACTTCAAATTATTTTTTTAATGGGGATTTCTGTTTCCTTGGCCATCTCAAACAATATAGATATTGGGCTCAAGTGGAAAGAAAGAACCAAGAAGCATTGACTGCAAAGTAATAATGCTGACATGTGCTTTGTTTTACAGCCTGCTGACCTTAAGAAGAGAATAGAATCCTTGATTGACAGGGACTACATGGAAAGAGATAAAGAAAACCCGAATCAGTACAACTATATTGCATAAACATATGTTGGCCTTTGTTTTACTGCACACTTGGTGTCCTACACAGTTGCCAGTGGATAAACTAGCCTCTTGATCCCGTTAATTGACTTTTTATACTACCGATGATTGAATGAAAGCAGTGTCATGGAAAAGTATAGTAGAGTGGACTTCTTTCAGTGGTTAACATGCCCATTTAAAGAGTAATATTTACATTTTAAGAAGAATGCTGTTGAACTCTTTGCATGTTATTTAGTAAGATGTGCAGAAAGCTGAAAGAAAGTACCTGGTCTTTCTGATTCCATTTGTCTCTGGGTCTGAAGAGGAGTCCCTTGATATATGACAGATATTTTTCACATCTTTAAATGGAAACAGAAGGTTCATTACTATAAGAAAATAGCCTTTAAAATGCTTAAACTGCATGCAAACTTTTAATTTACTGTACAGAATGCATTTCAGTTATACATACCATTGGTTTGGTTGATGCCCACACTTGGATTTTTTTCTCTTGAGGGGGGAAAATGGGGAGTAAGTCAAGCTATGCTTATTGCTGATCTAATGGAAAATATTCTTGGTTGCAATTAAGACAAAATGGTGCCATTATAAAAGGATGTATAAAGTTTGCAGTGTGGGCATATATACTGTATATACAAACACCATTCTTAAATAACTGCTACAACAAAACAAGTTCAGATTAGATTTATATGGCTTGCCTATGAGACTTGGTGTTCACCTTTGGGAATTTTAAGCATAAAACAGCCATAATGGAAGGAGTGACAGTTTTTACTAGTCATGGGTAGGAGGCCTTCACCTCTTGGCAGCAATACTCTAGAATAAAGAGAATCTATTAACAGATGAAAAGCCACACTGTTATTGTGGTAAAGCTGTAAGAACAAAAATTGCAAGTGGATTTTAATACTTGTTTTGCTTTGCAACATTCTAAACTTGAATTAACCTCAAGGTTTAGACAGGGCAGGTCTTCTCAGACTGCCCTGCTTTGGATTGCTTTAACTTAAAGCTTTAAGAACTCAGCCCTAGAGCCTAGCAGGCCTCCTAGAACCCAGAAGCCTACCTCTCATATAGTAAGTTAAGTATTGCTACAAGGCATCTAAAATATATTTTCTTAGATGACCAGAGAGCATTCTTTGCATCTTTATAAGACATGGGAGAGTAAGTCACTTGAATGTAGAGCTTTGTTTCAACAAAATACATTTTTTATTGCTTACAGCAGCATTTGCCAGGAATACATGGAAAGAAGGTGTCAGCAGAAAAGGAACTCCTCCACGTACCAGTTCTTCCTTACCCAGCCAGGCTTTATACCTATGATCAGCTGTGTTGCAGAGCACAATGAAAAACCTCATCCTCTTTCAGGCACTGATAGTCCTGGGGAATACCAGAGATCTCTTGAAAGCAAGATGTTACTTTTGTTTAATGGCAGTGTAACTTAGCTCTCTCTGACTCTAACTTCTATCACTGTGATCCCACATTCAGGGGTGTGCATGTGTGAGCGTGTGTGTGCGTTTTCTATCTGACACATCCCATCCTTAGTGCTTTTTTTTATCTACTGTTTAATTCCATATATTCTCCAGCCATGTTTTCTCTCAGGCTCTTTTGTATGCAGTCCTCAGCTGACAGATGAAACAAATGTGAGTGGTTTTTTTCCTATTAAATTATTTGCAGTCGTACTAACCATCATACAGCTCTTTGTGATCTGCAGAAAATCTACCTTGCCCCTTGACACTATTGCAGCATAACCACTGGTAGACAACCAGGGCCACCCCTGCCTCTCTGAGACAAATACTGACATAGAGTTACGTGGGAAGAACCTTGAAGACTCCTGTAAATCTTCAAGTATTAGCTCAAATAGAGATCCACTGGGGAGGAAAGAATGCCTCCCACCGTAAAAAAAATCTTCTATGTTTCGCATTCAATGTTCCTTTTCTTGTATGTGTTTTGTATCTTCAGCCAATAAAAGATTCCTTTTAAAGAGAAATGGAGAAGAAGCATAAGACTTAACTCTTTGGGAGACAGGAGCTGATGCATTGAGCTGGTTCCATTCTGTCTGTTGTAGCATATAAATCTAACACCACTACACGTGTGAACGCCCATTGTGGTAAAACCCTCCCTCATTACACAAGTGTCACATTCAGTCAAACAAACTGCAAAGGACTGTAGGTTTATTTCATTTTTATCCTGTCTAATGCAGAAAATATTATACAGAAAATGTCCTGAAATCTCATCAGAATTCACAATGTGAGGCAGAGCCCAAGCGCAATCCAGTTAAAGCAACCCAAAGAATGGACTTTGAGAACCCTGGCTAGACCAGGAGAGGGGTGAGCGAGGGGAGGGGAGAAGGCTTCTCCTTGTAGCTTCATGGGTTTTCCCCAGGAACTTGTTCATCTCTTCTGCTGAGGTCTGGCTCATTCCTGGTTAATGACAAAGCCGCAGCCAAGATTTGTCGTCGTACAACTCCGCAAATTCTTGCTGGGATCGTGTGCCTGCTTATTGAGCCATATATATCTCTGTAAGAAAAACTGAAATGGGCTTGGACCACAACTCATCTGGCTAGAACACAGCTTGTCTTTTTGGCCACACATTTTTAATCTTGACTCTTGCATGCAGTTTATAGCACCTTGTTCATAAGAAATTGCAGTTTATTCTTAGAAATATATATTTTAGGTTTTTTAATCTTTATACCCATAAATGGACTATTTTTTTGTCTTGGCTAGTTTCAAAAGTGACCATTTTGTTTAAATGCTGTAATTGCAAATGTGTTGTAAACGTTGTTTTGTTCTATAGTTTACACGAAGGTGCCAAAGTAAATAGTTAATTAAAAAAAAACACAAAAAAACAAACCCTAGCAAATCGTTAAGTTGCTTTAGCTGTTCTTCATATTTTGGTCTCAGCTTTATTTTTTTTTTGTCAGCCTTTCATTTTTTCCTAGACATATCATTTGCCCTAATGCTTTCTTTTAAAACAAAAAAAAAAAAGTGCATCTAAAAAAATGTTCAAATACCACTCTTTTTTTAGTGCTCTCATATAGTAGGAAGAACATTTTCTTTGAAACGTTACACTAAAATTGTAAGAGTACAGCAGCATTCAAAAATGTAATATACTTTTTGTATAACAAAAGTCTTGAGAGTGTGTCTGGAGTGGGGGGGGAAAACTAACCCTGTTACTTTTCAGAAGCCTCTTCCCTCAGCTACCAGAATATGAAAATGTGCTTTTTCACAGCATCAAAAACTTATAGTTTATGCAGACTTGCAAACAGGGCATGTATCACCGTTGCATCCTTCGATGCAAAAAGCAGCAAAACCTTTTTTATGTTTCATAAGTCTGATATGGGTACAGAGAGTCTTTCTTAAGTTGGTAAATAATGTAAATACATGTCCTTTCAGAGAGTGAGTCTGTTATCTAGGTATTTTGTGTCATTTAATAAATATTAAACAGTTTTGTGTTGATAAACTCTTGTGTGTAAAATGCCTTCTTACTCCAAGTTCTGTATGTTGGGCTTACTAATGTTTATGGCTTCTTTAAATTCTTTAGCTTGTGCTTTGATAGCAAAATACTTGTTTGCTACTTAAATATAATAAGTAGTTCTTTATTCATTCAGTCATTAAAATCCCTTGAGTTTTCTAAGTGGCTTCCATTCCTGAATTTTTTTATTTTGTGTTTTTTGCTAAGTCTTCTATGGTTCTTGGAGGGGAAGGAAATAAGCATCTTCATAGACCCTGAATTGGGATTAGAATGTGTACAAGTGGCAGAAATACACAAAAATACCAGAGGTGGTGCCTTGTTCCTGAAGGAGGCACCTCTCCTGCTGTGTGAATATTCCTTGTCTCCCACTTTTATCGTTATTGTAACGACCCTGGAATGATTATTGACGTATGAAGGACAGAGCTGTATAGAGAATTTGCTTCTCTTATTAAGAATAGCCAATTGGCCATTTCTTGATTTTTCTTCACCCTGAGCAGCTGGGTTAAATCTGAGCAGAAGGACTGTGTCCAGCCTGGCCCTTCCCAGCTCAGGAGCACTGACTCGGTGGAAGGGGGAGATGGAGTGTTTTGGATTTCCTTTTTGAATTCTGGGAACTGGGATGGCTGTAGCAGAGCAGGTGCCGGTGCTGTGAGCTGTTCTGGAGGTTGGTGTGGGCTGCAGGGGGCTGAGCCTGCCCTGCTGGAACCACACAGCACTCCGGGGCAGGTGGGCTTGGGCAGGTCTGGGAAGCACCTGCCACCAATCCTGCTCGGCTCCTTCCTTCCCGTCTCACACTTGGAGGCAGCTAAATGCATGGCATGGTTTTTCCACCAATGCTTTCTCCTTAAGGAGGATATTTCCTACATTCTTAAAAAAAATAATAATAATAATCTTGCAGGAACAGATGACTGTTTGGAGACTGATAGATTATCTGTCTACTCTGAGGAAAAAAAAAAACAGAGCAGCAAATTCATTCATATTCTTTCATTCTTTTTCCCATGTGAAATACAATATATGCCACTGCACTTCCTCCTGATTGAGAATAACTGATGACAAATCAAATTTAAGATGGTAGTTTTGGATTTACCTTTTTTGTTCCCCCTTAAAGAGGCTGGGGCCTGTGGACATACTGTGGAATTTAAACAATCAACACCTCATAATTTATTGCAGTGGTTGAGAGGCACTGAACTTTGTGCAAAGGATATCTTTTAATACACGGAGTTAACTGGGAAAAGAAACAATGGATGTTGGTTAATCTACAAAGGAGCAGGTTTTTTTCCTGGTTAAGTAATTGTTTCGTAGTACAAGGTCACCTTTCAAATGACTCACAGATTGTCTTGCTGCTGCTTATAGAAAATTAGCATTAGGATATAAATTAAACCAAAAAGTAACTTTGAAAGTGAATTTTCTAGAATCAGCAGGATATTGCAGCACTGCAAATAAACCTCTTAAGCTGAGGAAAAGTAGTTCGCATCCAGCAAATACTAAATTTTTATCAATTGCTAAAGATTTACACAGACCAGCCACAGTAACTGTGTCTGACCCTAGGACCCCACTAAGAATGCCAAGTGCAAGTGAATGTTTCCAATTAGTCTCCTGTTAGTTCTTTGGTTGCAGCTCGAACTGGTGCCTCTGGAGAGGGACCCCTACCCCAGTTCACACCTCTCAGTTATATCCTGACACTCATCACCCAGGCCAAGTCAAACACAAAATTCTGGTCAGTGGACTCTTGATTTCCTGCTGGGTTCCATTGTTGCTGGGCTGGCCACCTTCTCATGCGGCTTTTTCTTTTGGAATTGTCTCCTTATCATATCCCCTCTGCTTGTATCTGCTGAATTCCAAGAGTTCTTCTGCTACCAGCATTGTTACATTTGTTAGATCAAAAGTTTGGTCGGCTCTTGCAGCCTAAGGAGACTATTCAGACAGGAGAATACAAGTAACCTAATTTTCTCTGTAACTGTTGATAGTTCTTTATCTTACTCCTTAAAACAATCAGTTGTTTGTCTGCTTGCAACACCTGTTTTTTAGAGCTGGAGGAAAACATGATGTCACCAGGTACTTCTGTGTTAAAGTGCCTGAGTAATCATAACTTGGTATGAAATTTTGTCTTTTCAACAAGGTAAGTCTACAGATCCTGTTCCATTTAATGATATTTGCAGTAACAGGGAAGTTGCAATAACTGCTTTCAGTAGATCCCACATTTAGATGTGTTATGCAATTAAGGAGTGCAGAGGATCACTGCCCAGGCCTTTGCAGGGCCCAAGGGCTCCTGTGCTTCTTTGCAAAGCTTAGTCACTATGACTTTGCAGAAAGGGGCTAGCATGCAAGTAAATTGCACCTGAAATGATAAGGAATAGATTGCTTGTTACTATTTGGAGCAGTAGTTGTTTTAATTCAGTGTGAAATATCAGTCCTGGATTATTAGCAACATGTTCAATTACATATCACTTTATTTTTCCCTTCTGGATTGAACGTCCTAGGAAATTATCACAGTGCCAGTTCTGTTTTACCCTTGTGTAATCTCTGAAGTTTGAGGTATAGCTAAAAAAATTCATTATCATGGCCAAAACCAGATAGCTTTCTCAAAAGCAGGCCCTTAATTACATCCACAAAGCCCTTCAGCTGGTGCTAGTTTTAGGCTCAAGGCAAAGTTGATCTTTAATTAATTAATTTTCAGTGAAGGCTGGGCATGAGATGGGAACATAAATTACAAAACAGCCTCTGCAGAGGTGAGTGAAACCCTGTCACTGCACAGGTAAAGCTGGTTTGTAGGATGTGGCTGGGGAGTAGGTCACAACTGGTTCTGCAACCACAGGACTCCGATTTTGTTGCTTGCAGAACTGGGGCTGTGTGTGTATCCCTTCAGTTTCTCCCTTTTTAATCCTACAGCAGCAGCTGCTGCTTCAAATCCCAGCTCTAAAAGCACAAAGCAAACAGAACTTCCAACTGGAGAGAGCTCATTCCCCCAAAGAGCTCTGTTTCAGGACAATGCAGTGAAAAGGCATTAGCCTGGTGTTTGCCAGACCTGGTTTCTGATCTCTGTCAGAGCTGGAAACCATAGACCAGCTACAAATATCATTATGTTCTCTGTAAAAGGGATGTAATGTTATTCTAGGTCACAAGGGATCCTGTAGCACCGAAGTCCTGCAGTTAAAATATCCAGTTCTGAAAATGACTGTATAATATCCAGTTTCCCTCCCTGCCTTGTATTTTAGAGGCAACATCTTTTCCTGCTGAAATCTCTCAGAAAATGTTACAGCCAACACATCTTTCATAAGAGCTGGAAGTGGGCGGTGCCTTCTGTGCAGAGCCATTTTCACACAATGAATTCTGCTCTGAAGCTGACAGATGTATCTCCAGCAAGTTAGCACTGCATGTCGATCAAACCACAAAAGCCAGAGCATTGACACACCTCTCCTTTGCTGGAACAAGCCCAAAGAACATCTTGTCAGTCAAACAAGTTCTTTTTTTTTTCACATTAAACAGAGCTACATCTACAAGCAGCTTGGTCTGACTCACAAAACGCATCAATCTCATCCTCTGCCACATGTTAACCCAGCTGCTGAGTGTTGCAGCACACATCACATCCAGCAGCAGCTGGAAACGCTTGGAGCACCGCGGGGCACCCCGACACCCCGCAGCGCCGAGGGGCAGCAATGGGACAGCGAAGGGACAGCAGTGGGACAGAGAAGGGACAGCTGCCGGCCCAGCACCGTGCCAAGGCCCAGCTCCTGCCTTGCTTCCACGCTCAGCCTCCAGCCCGCGATGAACCCAGCCGGGTTCGTGTGACGCTGCCGCCGCTCCCAGCCCGCTCCAGCCGGGAATGTTTTTCCAGCTGCGTCGCGACACGAGCGGGTTTACAGGAAATTTCGCAGCTCTCTGCTGCAACCTGCTCTCTGATCTCTTCACCTCCCCACCAAGCTTTCTTTTTTTGGCTTTTCACGTGATTTCCCCAGTCTTGACTCAGCAGTTTCCCGCAGCCGCGTTTATTGGTTTGGTTTCCCAGCACCACCTCCCCCGAAAGCGGCGGCTCGGGAGCGCTGCCGCCCGCTCGGAGCCTGCGCACGGAGCAGATAAAAAGGGTTTTTTGGGTTTTTCGGAGCTGTTCCTGCCCCCGAGCACTCTCACGCACGCAGCTGAGGCCCCGCAGATGTCACCCTGTGCTGGACACTCCGTGGTCTTCACTGCGGGGGCCGGACCCCAATGCTCAGGCCGCAGGCTGCAGGCTGGGCTGCGTGAGAAGGAGAATCGTGAAGAGCTGTAAGCTCGGCACAGCCCCAAGAGGGTCCCTGTGGTTCACCCCCTCTGCCAAGCGACTGGGACCTCTCCGGCCAGCATTAATACATTCCTCTTTCCACCTTTTCCACGTGAAATGGAACCAAATCCTTTCTCTCCATCCTGGGAAGGAATAATTGGTTCTGCCATAATCTTTTCCCTGAAAAAAAAAATACAGGAATTGCCCTTTTGTTTCGAGATATCTAAAAGAATAAATAAAACACACATTAGAATAAAGCCATGATTACAGCATGTCCTAGGGATTATCTCTTGCTTCTTTTTATCACAACCTCTGCTCTCCTGCACCAGGAATCAGAAACATTAAGGTACTCAGTGCTTCATTAAACAGTGCACACTTTGCTTCTGACCACACACGTCCATCAATTTTGGCGAGTCCCAGGGCTAAGGAAAGTTTGACTACAGAAATAGTATCTAAACTGCTGAAACTGCTGAAGGATTTACAATGGATTAAGCATATGATGCAAATTAAATTAGGCATGAAATTATATTCCTCAATGAACCAAGGCTTTAAAAAGAAATTCTAATGTTTTGATATTTGGTCTCAGTACATGTCAATACCTTCTTCAAACAACTGATGTCAGGCAGTAGAACATGAAATAAAACTGTAATGCTGTACAGAAACATTACAGTCCTCCTTCTCACATCCAACAATAAACATAAGGAATGTGAATGCCTTAGAAAACCAGGATCAGCCTGCCATCCATCAGTGGCTCCCAAAATCATGGCAACTGCAAAATCATTTCTCTCTACTAAGTAAGAGGGTAAGGCATTTTCTCTGCATTATGGTAACAATCATTCACTCTTCTCTTATTAAAGGAAAGCAGCTGAGAATGTGAGTTTGAGCTCATGTTACTGAAGTACAACTATCATGTAAATTTTATTGTTGAGACTGCCACAATCAATAAAGAAATTACTCATTATAAATAATATGCAGTGGATATTTGTTAGAGGTTGAATCCTCCAAGCACTGAATGTAATAACTTACGGAATTAAAGAGAAATCAGACAACATCTAACCCTGACTACTAAGCTTTTTTTAAGGACAGCTGAAGTATTTGTCAAACATGAGAGGAACAGAGCTTCATTTTGCTCCCTCCAGAGATACAAAGAAGAGATAGGCCTTGGGAACTGCCAAAAATTTCTGTTTAGGGAGAGCAGTGCCAAAATCAAGCTTCTGTCAGTCGGCTGGGCAAGAGGAGAATATCACTGTGAAAACACAAGAGCACATTGCTTTTAACAACCTTTTATCACGTCCAGATGGCTGGAGCATGTGAGCTTTGTCGGACAAACCTCTTCCTGTACATGAACACAGGTGTTTGTACCAGCTCCTCGGAGGGGGAATTCGATCCTTTGGTCTCCCCAAGGATCCCACACAGGGCAGAAACCCTTTGGGCAGCCTTTGTGGTTGTCCCATCGCTTCCTGCAGGTGCACCAGTCCCTCTGTGACCGTGTGACAATGACAATAAACCACCAGCTCAGTCCACAGGATCGTGTAAAGGATGTCACACCTCCACATGCCTGTGGCAGGCTGTTATATGGCAGGGATGGAGGGCAGGGAAGGTGAAGTGACCAGATGCAAACAGAAATAATCTGTTTTCTGGTATTAATGATGATATTAATCTGGTGCAAAGCAAGGTATTTCCCATTCTGCTAAATTAAATAAACTATACTGTTCTTTTAATCCCACACCCCTTGCTGTTTTTCTTATGTTATTACACAGAAAAGGATTTGCTTGTTATGATTGCTGCCATTAGATTTCACTTCAAGCTTCACTAAATTGGCATAAAGGAAACAAGTTAATCAGCCTTCCCCTTATGTCTGCAGAACATCCACTTGGTTCAGAGCCCATTTCCTACCATGCAAGCAAGAGATCCAAACATTCAGAATTCTTCACTCAGAACAAGGGAGTGTTGGAACATACCAATGTATATTCATAAGTCCTGAAGTAAATATTCCAGCAGATACAAAAGGTGCCATTCCACTGCATGAACTACCTGAAAAGACCAATCATTTTCTCCTCTTCCAATTAATTAAAGCTTAATTCAATGTTTGTCTCCTAATGGTCAGATCCTCCTAATTTGATTGCTCCTAACTCCTTGTGAGATCACTTTTTAAAAAAAGAACTTTGTTCTAAAGGAATGAAGCCTGAGGAAATACAAAATCCCCAGACCAGGACTCTCCCTAGCCTCTGAAATGCCCCGTCCTTTGTGGTGGAGCTGAGAAAGACTTGCTGCTTTCAGAATTCATGGTTTCATCTCTGCTGCTGTTACTGACATTTCCCGCCAGCCTACAGCAAGTCAGTTATTAAATATAAAGTTTATTTCTTCAAATAAATATTTGGTAATTAAGCCCAAAGGATAAATGTAAATTTACTCTGTTTTGAAATTACGTGAATTTGAGAGTCTCGTGCAACCATGCTTAGACAAGCACACGTGCAGGTATGTAACACACGTGCTGAGTGGGCTCTAGGGGTAGTTACTAAGCACAAAAAGAAATGCAAAAAGCAGTGAACTTCTCTGAGCACAAAAGCCCTCGTGTGTGGGACCCTCATTTGTTCAATGCCCTGGTTTCTGTGGTGGCCCTGAGACACCACAGCTTTGGTTTTGTGACACTCTATGGGAAAGTACAGGATTGCAAGCACACAACCGAGAGAAATGAACTGCCCTTTGATAACAAATTATTTCCACTTCCTCCAGACTGCATAACTGCTTTCCTATCAACACCATCTACACTCCTGCTCATTACCAGGCCAATGTGTTTTATTGTCTTCTTCAGACTTCATCTTCTTCTCCCATGGCTGGGGATGTCTCTTAGAACCTGACCATTGAAAATCCTCATTTTTCCACAGGATCACAGGCAGGACTACGCCATTCCAAAGGCCTTTCCTCGCTGAGCACAGAGCTCCGCTCTCCTCAGGCCACCTTCCCTGCTGTCTCCAGCCTCAGTGCCTTCTTCCATTGCCCCTTTCTCTGCCAAGCCAGCCTTTCTGACTTATTTTTGTTGGGGAGGTTTTGGGGTTTTTTCCCCCCCCGCAATCAATAGTGTCAGGGTGCAATCAGCATCCATCTCATTTTATACCGCCTTTCAGACCCAAACGCACCGAGTTTTTCCTCCAGCCGTCTTCTCCCCGCTTCGCACCGCAGGCTCTTCTCTCCCTCACTGGCACCGAGCTCCTGTCTTCCCCCATGGTTTCCTGCCCCACTTTCTGCCTTTCAGCACCAGCAAAACACGCACTGAAGCTCCGGGTGCCGGTGCCGGTCCGTCCCGCCGCAGGGGCCGTGTCTGGCGGGGTTTCTGCCCCGGCACCGGAGGCACCGAGCCCCGCGGAGCCCGGGCCGTCCCTCGTGTGAGGGTGGAGGGACAGCAGCGACAGCCGGCCCAGGGACACCACAGCCGTGTGGGGACAGGTGCACGGAGAGCCCACTGGCCCTTTGTATTTACTGCAATTTACTATTTTTTTTTCCTCAGTGGAAGCCTCTATATTATCTTCCCTGGATGTGCACCTCTTGTAAGGTGCCCCTTCCCAGGCCAGAGCAGCGCCAGGGCACACCGCAAACACTGCCGAGGGCCAGAACAAGCCGCCGCTACCCTGCCCCTGCAGAGGCCACCGCAGCGCAGCCCCGGCCCGGTGGCCGCCGCTGTCGCCGCCGCCGCCGGTGCTAGACGGGGACCGGGACAGGAGCGGAGCAAACCCGACAGATCCGCCCGCCCGAGCCGCCGCGCGACGAGCGGCCCGTCCGCGATCCACGGAATCGAGCGGCGGCGCCGAGCGGCGATTGGAGGCGCGCGGGCGGCCCCGCCCCGCCCCTCACATGACCGCTAGCGAGGTTTTTGTCGCGCCCGCTCGCCCCGGCCGCTCGCCGTGCCCCGGTGTCCCCGCCGCCGGCAGCAGCAGCGCACCGCCGCCATGGGCCCGCGCCGCTCCGCCGCGTCCTCCTGCGGCCGCGTCCTCCTGCCGCTGCTGCTGCTTGGCGTCTCTGGTGAGCGGGGCAGCGCCGGGGCCCGGGGGAGGGGAGCGGGTGTCGGGTGTCCCCGCGGGCTCGTGCCGCCCCCCGCCCCCGCCCCGTCACGCACGTGACGCCGCGCGCGGGCACCGGGGGTCCCGGGGGGGTCCCGGCCAGGCCGCTCTGCCGGCGCTCCTCGGCGCGGGGCCGCGGGCACGGCAGCGGCTGTGCCGGAGTCACCGCGTCGCGAATACAACAGCTGGGAAAAGTTCTCTGAAAGCGCAGAGGGAATTTAACGCCCGTGTATTGCGAGCTGGGAGTCGTGGAAGCGCAGCGGAGGCACGCCGATCCCATCTCCTGGGGTCGGCTTGAGTCGTAATCGCTGGTACAACACGTAAAATAATAGCCCCGGTCTGCAAGCAGCACATTGTTCAAGTGCCCTTTGGTTTACCCGCTGTGTCACCAGAAAGCCGATGCTTATTTCAGAGAGTCAGAATTCTAGGTTGGAAGAATCAACTTCCAATCAAGGATCAGCTGGTCCAGCCTTTTTTGGCAAAGACACGGTCTAGACAAAATGGCCCAGCACCCTGTACAGCCAGATCTCAAAAGTGTCCAATGCTGGGCAGTCAACACTTCGCAATTATTAGTTTGTCAGGTAGACAGACTATAAGACAGTCTCTCAATTTTTGTCAGCTTTGACAGTTTCATGGTGTGCTTCCTATTTTTGATACTTTTTAGAAGTCTAGCTATTCTTTCACTGTCTGGTAAATTGAATGTGGTCCTGACATAATTTACTGCTTTGTGATGAGCTGTCCTCTTAAGTGGTTCTAGAAAATTAAGAAAAAGCAATGTCTTAATAGCTGATAATCATGTCTTACAGGTTTTTTCCAGTCCTATGCAGTTGAAGTAGATATAAAGGATTCCTCTAATGCTACATGCCTGTATGCAGACTGGATGATGAGGTTCTTGATAACATACGAATCAAACAATGGTGATTATGTAAGTATTTGGGAGTAACTCTTGCTGAGAACTGAATTTTGATCTGGATAAAAGTCTTAAGCTCTTTTACCTAGGGTGTTTGATTTCTTACTTTTTTTTTTTACTAAGTCAGTTCAGAAGAATAGTCCTTATAAAATAAAGAATAAATTCTCAGTCATACAAATGACTGAAAGTACCCTGTTACTCTTACTTAAATGATGTACACAAAACTCACCAAGTCTAACCAGTATCAGTGTAGTTATGTTCTTAGCCCAAGCAGTAAATGTAATTGCAGCTCAACATAATCAGGGTTTACAGCCAGGTTAGAGTTGTACTTTTGTACTTGAATCTGATACAGCTCCTTTCTCAGGCAGGTGTCAAGGAGCCTTTACTATAATTTTCCAGAATAACCTAAAATAATCTCACTTGTCTTGTGCAAGGTTTCAGCTAACTCCAGCAAGTTTATAATGTTGTCATGGGGAAGAGCTGCATGTGAATGCATTTTAATTTCCCCTTTTCTTCTAGAAAACCACAACCCTGAATTTGTCATCGAGTGTGACACACAATGGAAGCGTCTGTGGCAATGACACACAGGCTGCCCTTGTGGCAGTGCAGTTTGGAGAAGGTCATTCTTGGAGCATTAACATCACAAAAAACAATGAAACTTACCAGGGAGACTTCATCACACTGACCTACAACACCAATGACACAGCTGTATTTCCTGATGCTAAAAGAAAAGGTAACATGCAGTGCAGAATCTGACTGGCAAAGCAATCTCAGCCAGAAGTGTCAGACCTCGTGTACCTGACCTGGCTTGGCTTCTTCAGAGTAAAGAGGAATACAGGAGTCAGTAATGAATGTAATGAGTTCTGTACCACGTGCTGCCAGCTGCTGTTCCTTGTACCTGCCTGCTGGGTAACAGAGCAGGCCAAATGGCTTCACTGAATGTGTAATTCCTGTAAGTGGAAGGGAAGGGGAAGGATAAACAGCTTTGATCAGTGAGGTAGACAAGCAGGCACATGGAAGATTAATTTTAGTGGGCACTGCTTGACTTTCTACCTTGCTAAGCAATACAGTGTTAGGCTGTCTGTGTACTAATGCCTACTAATAATAGAATTATTTTCCCCTTAAAAACTTGAGTAAAAGGGTTCCCCTTTCTAATGGCTTGTCTAGTTCTATAAGCTTGGTTACTCCTGCATTACCTAGCACTTCAGGTCAGGACATACAGGGAGAACATTCAAGAGAGCTTAAGATTGTTAAACTTAATTATCACTTAGTCTTTGTCTTACGAAATTACATAAAATGTAACACTACCTCTAAGTTCTTGTAGTTCATAAGGCATTAAAACATTTGTGCTTATTTGTAGGACCAGTTACTGTTCTTATGAAGGATCCTGCACGTCCAGTTCAACTGAATACTGTCTTCGTGTGTCATAATTCCTTCGTTATTGAAGCAGAAAATGTAACACAGATTTTCTGGAATGTTACTGTGCAGGCTTTTGTTCAGAATGGCACAGTCAGTAAAAAAGGTGAGCATTTCAGTTTGTGAAAGAGCTTTTTTGTGTTGCACCTTAGTGCAGGGAGCAAAGTCCCGTAATAAAAAATCCACCAATTCTAAGATGTGTTGTGTTTAATAATATCCATGTAAATATCCTCTAGTATTTCTTTCCTTGTTCCTGGAAAAATAGCTTAGGAGAACAGATTTAGTAGTGTGCTGTACTATTGATTGTTTGCGTGCCAAGGTGAGATTCTTCTCAAGTGTATATTCCAGTAATTGGGGTATTAAAAATAAGCACTTCAGAACTACTGTTGCTGAGTAAATCATTTGAGTTTGAGGGGTTTTAGCTGACTGCCTTCCAGTTCCAGTGGTGGCCTCTGCTGTTGCATTTGAGTCGCCCAGAGCTCGTTGCCTCATCTCATAGCTCAGGAAAGAGATGAGCACAGCATCCTGCTGCATGTAGCCTAATGGGCTCACTTACTTGGTTAACAGCAAATACACGTCACACTTTTAAAACAACTTACCTGTCTTTGTGTGTTTTGCTTCCATGTGTCAGAGGCAAGTGGTGCTGAGTGTGGGTTTAACACTGAGTGTTACAGGATTTCTGAGAATAAGTGGCAACTGTACTTTGAGTAATAAGACTTCAATAAAATTTCAGTAGTGAAATGGTGATTAAAATAAAATGTCTTTTCAGAGTCTAGATGTCCTGCTGATACACCTACTTCTGCACCTACTGTTCCACCTACTATTGCCAATGCAACTACTGCATCTACCACTACGTCACCTCCTGCTCCAACAGCTCCTCCCAAACCTGCGGAGAATCCAGACACAGGAAATTATTCTCTTAAAAGTGGAAATAAAACATGTTTCCTGGCAACTGTGGGGCTGCAACTGAATGTTTCCCAAGACAAGGTGCTTCTTTTTTCTTTTGAAGAGTAAAAGTTGCTGTAGTTATTTGGTGTGAAATCTGAATGCAGAGTATTGCTTTGTACACTGCTGGCTGTCCAGAACTGCTTCTAAGTATTGTATGTAGCACCTCTCTGACATCAGAATGGTTTTGTTGCATAATATGTGTCTTCAAAAACCTTGCATGGATTCAACAGAACTTTTTATTGAGACTACTTCTAACATGATTAAAAGTCTGGAACTTTCTTAGCTGTTATGGCTGTTGTTCCCTGCAGATATTGACTTTCCCCTCAGAGGGTAGCCTGTTGTTAGGGAACAAAGTAACACTTCTCAAGGAATTTATTTGTTTGTTTCAGTACTGCCAGCATGTAAATTTAACTCAAACAGCCTTGGTTCCGTAGCAGCCAAGCTGAGCTCTTCCTGCTGTCATATTTATGACCAGCTCTTCTAACCCAAGACTGTTCCTGATTGAGACAATGTATTCCAAAGGCAGCTGAATGTCTTTGATGTGCTTTGTCTGTATTTCAGCCTCTCCTGATCAACATCAATCCAAAGACAACTGTCGCAGATGGTGCCTGTGGTAACACAACAGCCACTCTGAAATTGAATGATAGAAATAGCACACTGATTGGTTTCACATTTGCTGTTGTAAGTAACTTCTTTTATTTTAAACTAATTTATCATTTAACAGCATGCATGGTGATCACTTACAGTAAAATCCTCCTGTTGCTTGCTGGTGGTAGGCTGTTCCCGTATGGGAAGTGGAACTGGCCAGCTGAGTGCCTCATGACAAATGGAGAACTGGGTTAAAGTTGTAGAAAATGTAAGACTGGTAAATGTGTTGGCTTTTGTAAAGCATGTGTTCTTAAAGTTACAAATGCAGAATTGCACACTGACACTTGATTCTTGCTTCTTGAACAGAAAAATACAAGTGCAAGTGTACAAAAATTTTATCTGAGGGAGGTGAATGTTACTCTGCTCAACCGTCTGAATGGTTCTGGTAAGAAGCAGTATCTGCCTTAAGCAAGGCTAATATTTTATTCAATGTCTGCATCAAATAATTCTGGCTTTTTTTTCAGCGTTGTTCATGGTTACTGTTAGCTCCTACTCTATGTCTAGCAGTTGGTATGAACAAAAATAACAAGCAGAAATGGCTGTAAGAGTTACTTTAAACAGCAGTGTGAGACCCCTCTACAATTCCTGAAACTTCTGCTAATGGAGTCACTGTAAATTAAGAGGGCTTCTTTATGACTCTTTTCAGTAATGTAATTTTTTGTGGCATGAAATCTAATTGTGCCAACTTTGAAGCTTTTTCTCCTAAAGCAGCTTTTGTCATCTTTGTTTGAAGATGCTGCTGTATTTTCCAACCACTTGTACTTAACTCTCACTAAAAAAAGGCCAGTCCTTCAGAAACTGAAGTGTACTTTTTTCCCAACAAACATATGTTTTCTCTTTTTAAATTGCTTGTCATAGCTACAGCAACTAAAGAGCATTAAAGCTAAAACACTTGTAACTCTGCAGCACTGAGACAAGCAGAGGTATAAGGAAAGCCTGATGTCATGTACCTATGAAAGAGAGGTTACTGCAAAGCACTGTAATAACTTCAGTTTCTGATTTCTGGTTAAGCTGATCAATCCCATTTTGCACTACTTTGTTTTTCAGACTAGTCAGTGTTGAAGTGTTGGCCCCTCTAGACTCAGCTACTCAGTCTTACTGTATTAGCAACTGTCTTAAATTTGAAGTGAACATGCAAATTTCCTTTCTTTATTTTTCCCTTCTTTGTTTAGTCATTTCAAGTGCAGATAACAACAACTTAAGCAAGTGGGATGCTTTCCTTGGTAGCTCTTACATGTGCCGAAAAGAGCAAACCCTTCAGATTAATGAAAATGTTCAAGTACATACTTTTAATCTATGGATTCAGCCATTCCTTGTGGAGGCAAATAAGTTTGCTACAGGTAAGAGTTATGTTTTTGTTTTTACTGATGCTTCCAAAATTCTCACTTGCTAAAAAGCACCAGTATTAGGTACAACCGCTTTATCTCAGAAGCTCTTGTTCCAAATTTTTTAAATATGTTTAGATATACCTGGAATGAAGAGAAGTTCTGAGAGTGACATTTGAGTTCAAGCAAAGCTTTGTTCTCATTTAAAAAATGTCTGCTAAGTGTGTGGTTCTTCTTCACAAAACTTGAATGAACTAGAGACACTGAAGGGGGACTTAAGCATTGCTGTGCAGAATAGGTTAAATTTACTTGACAACATCTTGACTTACAGCTTTTGTAGCTCAGATATGTAAGAAAATTGGACAGAACCTTTGCAGAAATGGACTTTGGGAGTACTGTTAGGTGTTTTGTTTCTTTTTACCTGTCAGTCTGAGGAATAGGAGTGTTGGGGAAGAATGAACTGTCAGAGCTTCCTTCAGAGGCAGTCTTGAGTATCCAGAACAAAAGAGATTCTGAAATGTTTGTTTGCTGCATTGTCTTGATCTTGTCTGGAGAAAACTGAAAGGTCTTAAATTACCTCTTAATATTTAGTGCAAACTGGTCTTTGTGCTTAATGCTGATACTTGCAGCACAGTCTTATTGGACTAGACTGTTCTGTAGACACACAGATTGAAAAGTTCTGTTTTTAGACAGAAGATAACTCCAGATGTGTGTAGGATAAACAGTTTAGTCTTTCTAAAGAGTTAGGGACTCATTTCACTGTGTAGTTAAAGTTGCAAGTAGCTTTCTTCTAATTACAGTTATTTTATCTGTATAACTTGTATTTGTTCTGAATAGATTCTTGATACCAAATCTAGGTCACTTTTTATCCTTAGTGAGTGAAAGTGCCAACCAGACTTGCCTTAAGTATGAAATAGATAAGCCTGGTTTGTGAGTGTAGAAGAATGGCTGCTCCCTTGCCTAGTGCAGATCTTGTGCACAGGAAAACTTGTACACCCTTAAGGTGCTATATGTTGTCAATTCTTAAATTAATTAAAATGCTTAAATATGCTAAATGTATTGATGAGACCTCTGCAGTCCTTTCTGTCTTAGTTTAAATAATACTTGTTTTTTTTAACACCTTCGTATTAAGGAAAACAGATTTTTATACCACACTTGGCAAGTATTTTGTCTTTATTTATTCCTTATTGCAACCTTTTTCTCACCTACAGCCCAGGAGTGTTCGCTGGATGATGACAGCATTCTAATCCCAATTGTAGTTGGTGCTGCACTTGCTGTCTTGATTGCCATTATAGTGGTTGCTTACATAATTGGCAGAAGAAAAAGCTATGCTGGATATCAAACTTTGTGAATCTAAGTGTGATTCCTGTTATGATTTCACTCTAAACAAAGCAAGTGCAAGTTCTGAAGTCCAAAAAAGACCCAAAACTTAGGCGCAATTACTAGCCACAGCTAATTGGAATTGAGAAACCAAGGGAGAATGTTTATCTCAGATGAAGCAGAATTACACTTTGTTTTCCTGCCCTAAGAAGATGATGTGGGTTTCATAGCTGTTTCGAAGATGTCAAATCCTTGAAGAATTGCTAGGCTGAGAGGATTTTATCTTGCAAAAGTCCTAAAGCGTTTAGGATTTATATCTGCTTTTTACAAATACTAGCCTGAAACAATAACACGTTCTGAACTGATGTGCATTGGGCATCTCCCAGAATAGCATAGAATTTGTACTTGCTTCTCTCCTCTGCGTTCCTTAGTTGTTGTTGTAATTGTGGGTTAAGCTGGCAGCATTAGTCACTCTGTTGACTTGTATAGTATTTAACAAGGATTGTCTAATGCCCAATAGCAACTTCGTTTTCCATAGGATTGAACTTCAGGCTGGTGATAAGTGATCTCTGGAAGTGGCAGCAGTAACTTACTTGCCTTTGTTAGGATTTGAGTAATTTACTCCAGCCTTGATGTAATTTCAGGAATCATTCCTATACCATGGCTGTATGAACAAAATGGGTAATTTGCCAAATGGTGAATATATTGGAAGACTTCAGTGCTGCTTAAAGATGCTTTCAAAAAAAAAAAACCTGTTGGGCACTGAATTCTTTATTATACCATGGCAGTCATCTAAAATACTCACCTAAGGCAGACTTCTGCTAAATTAATGCAAGCTTTTTTTTTTTTTTTCTGGCATCAGTTTAAAGGGAATAACCTCTCTAAATATTCCAGAACTTTAAAGTGCACTTAACTTCATACCATACTCTGCACAGAACTGGTCTGTCTTGTTGCTTTGAATGACCTTGTTTAAAGATGCTTTCATTTAATGAGCCAGTATCTGTTGTTGCAGCTTGAGCTGTTTTTAAATCTTCACCTTGAATGGTTCTCTGCCAGTCAAAGTTCACATTGTAACTGCCCGCCATTGGCACTCTGAATGTTGAACGTTTGTGTTGGGTTGTTTGCAGTGTAGCATTTATTAATGTTTAGAATGCAAAAGCCAAACAAGTCTGAGATGGGACCCACAACACCTGTTTTTCCTTGCTGTATGAAAAGAATAGGTTAAAAAAGTGCAGTGCAACTGGACTGTTCTTTAACTGCAGCTCTGTAGAGACTAACCTTTGATGCACAATTTTTCTCTGGGCTCCTTGTGCATATTCTTACTGCATGGAAAAAAAAAAAGGTCTTTTAGACTTTTAGATAATTGTGGCTTTTTTGCATATATCATAACATGAGCTGCCTAAGCTGGTTATTTAATGAACATAACATTGTCTCCCCATTTAGAATGAGTTTAGCCTCCATCAAAGCTGCTCTAGTGTTTTATTAGTGTTCTCTAGGGTTGTAGAGATGTCTGTGGCATGTTTGTATACAAATCATAAAATACACTTCTTTCAGTAATGGTTTGGTTTGGTTTTTTTTGGTTTTTTTTTTGTAAAGACAGTTTACTCTTGACACTAGCCAAGGAAGCATGTATGGGTGGATAATGCTTACTATAGCTTGTAGTCTACAGCTTGAATTTTGCATCAGTTACTGAAATGCATTTTAATGAAAGTGGGGAACTGCTATAAGTTTAATCATGAAACAAGCTTCAAGACTTACCATTTTAATTTTTAAAAATGGATTTAATGACTTTCATATTAATATATCCTCAAATGCAGAAGTTCATATAGATTTTTTAGCTTTTTTTTTTTTTGTGAGTGATGTTCAGTGGCACCAGTTAAACATGCATCTCTGTTAAGGAGTAATCATCACACTCTTCTTCTGACCTTGCAAATTTTTGAACTGTACACAGTTTCTAAGTGATAAAATAGAAGATTTGTGCAAACTGCTTCCTGAAGTCAACACTAGAAATACTATTGCAAAAACCTGTAAGTATATTGGCTCAGAGTTTTAAGTACTCCTAGACTGATGTGCAGATAACTGGTTCAAAAAACATCAGTTTCACCTGACTTCCTGTTGTTATAAAACCACTAGTTTTCCTGTATGTATTGCTCCATAGGGAACTGTCAATCTGTTTAACCTGTGCTCTAAAAAATAAAGATTGTTCTATTTCTTAAGGAAACTTGTTCACATTTTTTAACTGATTTGAAAACAGACGTCTTGTATTGTCTTTTTTTAAAGAAAATAAACTCAGTGAGTAAGGTGAACTAATCAGTCTGTATCTGAGATTCTGTTACATAGCTGGTTTTGTTCTGGTCTGTGGAAACAGCAGTTAAATTGTGAATTTATTTAACACCTGTGGATGTGGAATATTAATGTGCATAACCTGTTATCGAGTGTGGTTGGTTTAGTACCTTATACACAATTTACTGAATATTGTATTCTAATATCAAGGTTTCTGATATTTTCTGTTAAAGCTGTCACGCTGATAGTCCTCAAAAGAAGCATTTCTAGCCAGTGAATGATGGGATTTGGGTTTTGGAAGGGGCATTTTGTTTGTTCATTTGTTCCTTGTTTTGGTTTTTTGTTTGGCTGGTTTTTAATTTTTTTTTTCTTATTTACCACAGTGTTCTCTCTTCCTTAGCATATGTTAATAAAACACGAACTTTGGGGCTGTTGATTGAATCTTATGATTGGAATTAAAAGGGAAGGCACCTTTTATACTGGGGCTAAAAAAATTTGGGGCCAAAAATTTCTGACTTTTTTGAATGGAGACACATTCAGCCACGTCAGTTGAAAAAGCTGTTCCTGCTGGCCCTGCTGTGTGTTGGGCTGTAATTACCAATTCTGCACTTGAAGGCACTTCTGAAGCTTCTAACCACTGTACAGTAGCCACACCTGGATAGATGTGTGCCAGCAAGGATGGAATGTTCCTGGTATGAAACCTTAACCCCTTTTTCACGCCTGTAACGGTGCCACAGTGTGGTGTGTGCTGCAGCCAGCTCCTTCCTTTGAAGAAGAGAGGGAATTTCTGTCACTGCCTGCTCGGCACCTTCATCCTTAGCAAATCCTTTCATATTTAGTGTTAGCATTTAGTGACCCATTACCCAGCATCTAGCAAATTGTCTTTGTTAGTATTTAGTGAGCAAGATGACTAAATATCAAATGTATGTCTCTCTAAGATGTTTAAATATTTTCTCAGTCAGAATATTTTGAAATAGCTGTGTAAGGTGCAAAGTTCCTTACCTCTTGGCTTTTTTTTTTTCCCTTCCAAGTGGTGCTCTACTTGGCAGTAGGTGCCTTCAGATAATCTGAGTTCAGTATTTTCGGCTGTTGAGCCTCCACGTGTTGTTCTCCTTGCTCTGAGTCAAAGGCTTTGTATATTTCAGGGAGGGGCCATGGCAAGAGTGTGCTGGACTGTCATAAGCTAAAGCAAGACAATACATTTCCCATCATTAATGCTGATTCGGTGAAAAACAGCAGCCAACTTTTGAGGAAGTGTTGACTCTGTGTGTGATGCTCTGTCCTAATTAAAAACTCAAACAAAATCGTTTTACCAGGGGTGCTGCTTTACAAAACGCATCTGAGCTGGGCACGGTTCCGGTGCTGGAGAGCCCAGGCACGGCCTCCAGCCTCCCCGCTCCTCTCCTGGCACAGGCAGGTGGGGCTCTGCTCCCCTTGAAGCTGCTTGCCATGCCATGCCCTGCCCCCGAGTTTGAAACCGGTTCCCAGCGTGGTTTGCTAATCGTTGATGAGTGGTTTTACCAGCAAGGAGCTCCTCACGTTTTACAGGCTGTATGTTAAAAACCGCTGGAGTGTTTGAGATGTCTCTTCTGTTTTCCCCTCTGATGTGGATTTTAGCGAGGTCTGTGTAGTTCTCAGCTGAAACTAATAACCCTTTTTAATGGAAAATAAAGTTACCCACCCCAACAGAGTCTTAGTGTTTTCCATGCCATGCCTGGAGGCACATTGATCTTGGCTGTCTCTTGCAGTTCTTAGTAAGTTTCTGCTTGGTTACTTGGGCTGTCCCTTATGCCTTCACACCCAGAGGAGTGCTGGTGACTCGAGGGTTGGGAAGACCCCTGGACAAGGCAGTGCTACCCCAGTGTGGGGTTTTTGTTGCTTTATTGCTGCTAACTGAGGTGTGATCAGCTAATGCATGCTCAGACTGCTGGTTTGTCCTCACATTTCTAATCTCTGCTTGCTAGAGGGAGCTAAAATTAAATGTACAACTTAAATGTACAAATCAGAAGAAGTATATTACCAATATAAAGGATGTGTGGAGTAGATGTGTTTAAAGAAATCAATCTTTCCATCAATTCTTTACTCAATGCTGATTTTACTTTACATGTATTATTGTTTCTAATACAATGTAATTTCTCAAAAATGCCTATTTGCTCCTTGCTTTCTTGGGTTTCTAATGCTTGATTTCCCTTACTAATTAATTCTCCCTTGCTTTTTTTTTTTTGTTTTTCCTCTTTCTGCAGCTGAAGAATGCATTGCTGATTCTGACCTGAACTTTCTTATTCCCATCGCAGTGGGCGTGGCACTTGGATTCCTTATCATTCTTGTCTTTATATCTTACATCATTGGAAGAAGAAAAAGTCGTACTGGCTATCAGTCTGTATAATCTCTTAATTCCATCTCTGTTGCCCACCTTCCCTGTTCTTTTCCCTTTCCCAGACTTCCTGGCCTGCTCCTTAAAAAAACAAAAACAAAAAAACAAAACAAAGAACAAAAAAAGATAAACAAATTAATTCAAGGTTTCTTTATTTAAAAAGTTCAAATCACTTCATGGCAGAATAACAATCACTTCATGACAGAATAATGTGCCGTGAGTCTGAAGATGAGTTGCAGAAGATACTGTATGACTTTGGAGAAAGTAAGTGTTCTGAGGACCAGAGAATTGAGCAGAGTTGGTGTGTCCCTGTGGGAAATGTGATTATTTTTAGTAAAGAAGACATCTACAAAACTTTGTCATTTAATCTTTTTGTACAAGAAAATTTCTAGATGCCTACAGCTTGTCTTGGTTAATGCTACAGCTAAAACTATAATTAAAAGTGTGAATGCTGTGTCAAAAGGGACTGTACATACAGTGGGAAAATGAATACCCAGCTCTCAACAGACTTCTGTTGGGAGCTTGGCATATGGCTGTTCTTGTGAATCAGCCTGAATTTCCTATTCCTTCTGAATGTAAAAGAAGTACCTGATCTCATTAATACCCTGACATAATAGGAGAAGAACATCTGATTCTTCTAGTGAATTAATTTGTTTAATATCGTGTGGAGAAGCTGATTGCTAATGTAGGTTGAATGGCTTTGCACTACCCTGGTGTCTAATTTGCCAAGATAAGGTTCAGGTCTGGAGAACTTCAGCTACTCAGAAAAGGCAACAGTCTGCTGAAGGAAATGTCTCCTGTGCTATTTTGTTGAACTGCATTTTCCTTTTGTTCTGAGCTCAATTGTGAAATGAGGGTGGGAGGCTGGAATTTCACTGGCTGCAGTTTCTCTGAGCTTTGATTCTGAACATAAAAGAAACTACACAGCGTTGGTCCATGTGAGGACCAAAAGTATTTTGAGAGCACTCAGACTGGCTGAGAACACAGATTGCTGAGAGATTCCTGCAGTTCCTTTGGACAGCTTGCATAGGTTAACAGGGCATCACTGAAAAGCTGTGATCTCTGAAAGCAAGTGGAGATATAAAACCTTTCAGGTTTGATAGAATTAATCTGCTTTTAATCTCCTCATTATCACTGTCTGAGTAAGAGTAAGAGCACAAAATTTCTAGCATGAGGAATGCTGATCATAAAGCATAAATGAATATATGTATAGTGAAGAAAGTGACTTGCAAAGGAATAAGAGCATCTTACCTGTTTGAAGATGCTTTCTTTGTTATTAGTGCCATACCTTTACAATTCTATGTTCCATATCTAAACTGTATCAAAATCAAATTTAATCGTTGGTGGTTGTGTTCCACTTCATTCCCATTAGGTTCATGTTGATGGAATGAAAGAAGCCTCTTGCTCTTCAAAACTTTTTGGTCCATCTTGGCAAAAGCCTTTTGCAGTTAGTAAGTCCTGAGGGCACACTAAGTTTTGCCCTCTGCACAAATGTTTACTAAAGCTGCTTCAATATTTAATCTCTGGGCATTGACCCTGTATCCATGTTGTGGGGGAAGCACCTTCAGTAATTCACATACACAAAGGTGACAGTCAACACTGATGTTTAAGTAACTCACAATGGCTGTGTATTCAGGGAAGGGAGTTTTCCAAAGACTTCGTTGTGATGGTTGAGAAATACCTGTACATTCAATTATTCTTGTCCTCACAGTGACCAAAGATACACTCTACCTGATTCTGACAAAAATGATTCCGTAATACAAATGGGCTCTTGGAGCAAGTTGTCCTTTTTTTTTAGGAATGTAATTCAATGCTGCTGAGTGGGACTGTGTGCTTTAGGTTTGGTTGTCTTGGTCTCTTGTATTGTACCTTTGCTCTTGCAATACTTGATTTCCCTGCCAGTGTTAAATGGAATTATTTCAGGTGGCATTTTATGAGTACACACACTTGTCAGTGTGGTGCTTCTCTGCAGCCAGCAGATGAATCACAGCTATGTTGTCATGCTGAGATTGCAGACTGAAGTATTTAATGTCAATTTTTTCTAGGCTATCTTAGTGAAATGTGGTCATTTCCTAGATGCAAACACATACATATATATATATATATATTGTATATACATAGAAAGTATTATTTTGAGCTTCAACTGAAGTCAAAAATTGATCCAGCACTTTAAGGTTGTTACAGCATGAAGAGTGGTGTGTACAATTTTCCAGATCTTAAAATGACTGTACAAATATGCTGACAGCAGAATATGTGTATGGAAAATAAAGTTAATTATCGTGTTTATAAAGCTTTGTTTCAGTGTAAGTAGACATGAATACCATTTCTGAGAGCCTTTCCAGAGGGATTGTCAGTGTGCTTGGATCTGGATGTTTGTGGGGAAACAGAAGCTTTTGCTTCTAAGTATTCACACATTTACATCCAAATCAGTTGTTTTTTGTGTTGATTTGGTCAAAGCATGGGTCCAGCATCTGCTAAAGGACATCTTCTTCCATCAGAATCCTTCTAACAGACAGATAGGGAATAGAGATTAAATAAAGTTTTATCTTGTTGCTAGTGTGAAGGCTGTTAATTTGATAGCATGAGACACAATGAGTTTGGTTTCCTTTCAAGACCCCACAAATACAAATGCTTTAAAAGAGCTAAAGCAATTGGCAGACAGAGAAATGCTTGTGGGTTTAACTTATTTCTGATGTCAAAAGAAGAGCCACTCCCCCAGCAGCATCCTCCTTGGCAGAAGCCAGTTTCTGTTGGTCAGAAGATGCCCTTGCAGATAATTTGTGCAGGCAGAGTGAATATGTTGCCCTGGTTCTATCAGTGCTATCTGGATAATGAAAACTGAGCAGAATTAGTTCCTAAACTGCCTCTGGTTCAGGTATTTAATAGCTCTTAATAAATCCTTTTTGCCAGATGGTTGGTTGTGATGCTTGGAGAAGAGTGAGTCGTATTGTACTGAACTCTGGCCTGGGGAAGTTTATCAGGTGCTCAGAATTCCATGATGTTGTTACATGCTGCTTGGAAATTCAGTCCCTAATTGGCAGCACAAACTGCATCTCTTAACACCAGTGTTTCAAGAATGCCACCACAGAGTTAATTTTACTGTAGTCACTTTATTTTAAATAGAAAAAATCACTTCTTAGAGACTGATATAGATCAGGAAATGACGGCAGATGAAGTTCCTTGGCTATGGATGTAGGACAAACATTCCATAATGCCCCTGTTCAGGCAGTAATTTTAGTAAGTGTGCTTTCCCAGTAGTGCTTTATCCCAAGGTGTCCTGTCCTGCTGTGTTTTGTAGCTCCCAGCAAGCAGAGTGCAGCCGGTCTCTGTCACATCCGAGGGAGGCTCGGGCTGCTCAGGGCAGCGCACTCTGTGTTTCATCAGCCTTTGGGGGTGACAAACTGATGCCCTCACTCACCCCAACACTGTGCCCTAAACTGTGAGAGGACTGAGCATTTTTCTGCATTTTGCTGCAGCATTACAGCTGTGACCTCTCTGGAATGGGGAAGAACAGGTCTGAGAGCTTTGGGCACTTCTGTGCCTGAGCAGGAGGCCCTGCCAACCTGTGAACCGTGACAAGAGAGAAGAGCTCCTCTCACTCATCCTGTCCAAGAGACTGGGTGAGGATTCCTGGGGCAGAGAGGAGTACTGGAGTGAGGACGAGGGAGGGAGAAATGCATTCATCTTCCCACTTTAGAAAGGAAGAGCTGGAAAGGTTCAAGGGCAAACGATTTTCTGTGGCCCTTGCTCAACACCTTGGGTGTGATCAAGCTGTGTAAAATGCTGCAGTCAAGATGCTTCTGGGCCTAGAAAGCATTTTGAGAGCTGCCATTTTCACTTTTCCACTCTGTTATTGCAGGAATAATCCAGAATTTTTGCTGTTTATTATTTTAACAAGAATAGTGCTAATAAACTACCTCCTTTTTAGCTTTTGCCTGAGAAATGCATATAAAACTATTCTAAAAAATAAAATTTAAAGCCAGGAAATATGCATTCCACAGGGATCACTCATAAAAGACCTTATGAAAATAGCATTTGGATACCAGAGGTTTTTTTCAATCAAAAATGAAATTTTCTGCACATTCTCTTCCCAGAGGAAAACTTCTAATTTTTGCTGATAATGATTTACATCAGAAGATGAAAAATGTGGATCCACGCTTTTCATTGGTTTCCTAACTATGAACAAAAATAAATTAACAATAATCTCCGTGTGCCTGTTTTTCCTAGCAGAAAAAAATGCTGGCTTGATGCTTTAAAAAGGAAAAAGCCTCTGATTGACTTAACCTAAGTGCCTGGTGTTGGCAGGGGCTACTTCCCAATGCTGAGTGTGAAGATGATTCGGCCCAGGAAGCGGTCGCTGTTCAGGTCGTTGATAATTCCTTTCCCATTCAGACTGCACTGGATGGGGACCAAGTGATCCTTCTGCACGTCTGTAAAGTGCATAGCCACCAGAGGGGAGGTGTAGTTGACCTGGAAAGAAAGGAGGTTTAAGTGTAATTTTTGAAGGAGCAGAAAAGCAAGCAGGGCTTTTATGTTCGGTGAAATAATTTGTAAATGGTTCATGGTTCCAGGCATCTGAGAGTGCCTGCCTGATGTCCACCAGGGTCCCTCAGCATGCTGAGCCTTTTCTGTGTGCCTGAGCACGATGGATCACTGTACATTGCCTCTTGGGGTCATTGCCCAGGACAGCACCAGACCATGGGACTCACAAATGCTTTCTGCTGTCCTGAAAACCACACACACTCACATACAGTCACACACACAGAATTACACACACAGTTACACACTCACACACTGTTACACACACAGTTTGTCAGACACAGAAATAGAGCTCTGCAATCCCAGTGCCCATGGCCTCTGTCCTGCCCTCATCTGCCCAAAATAGCCTGACAGCACATCTGGACCCTGTGCAGCCGCTCCTGCCCTCCCATTCCCAAGGAAGCATAGCAGAGATGCCAGACCCTCACTCACGTGGGTGAACTTGCCATAGTAGGGATAATACATGAGGTCAAATGTCCCGTTCCCAGGGTAGAAATCCACCGACCTGAGGTGACTCTCATTGCCTTTCTGTGATCAGAAAATAAACAGAGGCACACACATACACAGAGATAGGACATGGCACACAAAATACAGCTCCCCTCAGAGCTTGTCTCAGAGCAGATGTCCCTTGCCAGCCCCTGGCAGTCCCTGCCCTGCTTCCAGCCAGGGGAGAGTGGAGCTGTGCAGGCATGGGCAGGGCTGCACTTTGCTGCCTGCTGATTCCCTGCTGTGCCTTTGCTCCCTGAGGGTGGGATCCAGCAGCTGCCTGGGCAGGGGGAGCCCTTCCTTCACCCCATTGCTGGTGGCTTGCAGGGTGCCCCCAGGACTGAGCATGCTGCAGAGCAGCTGGGGATGGATGTGAGGAGTCCCTACACCTCCCCACTGAGCTGCAGGCTCCAGCTGGCACACCGGCCCGCAGGCTGCCCTGGGGGCTGAGCGCCCGTGAGGCTGCAGGAGCAGAGTGGGAAGCAGGAGACTGCTGACCTCTGCCACTCAGCAGACTGGCCTCCTCCAGACCCACAGGCTGCCCCACGGGCTGAGCGCAGAGCTGTCCGTGAGGCTGCAGGAGCAGAGTGGGAAGCAGGAGACTGCTGACCTCTGCCACTCAGCAGACTGGCCTCCAGTTGTGCCCAGACACATGGGCAGCACTGGGTCCTGTGAGTGTTTGGGGCTGATATGAGGACAATTGTGCTGAGGTCCATCAGGAGGAGACGTTTGGCCCTGTCCCCACCGTGCTGCAGGGCAGGGAGGAAAGCAGTACCTGCACTTTGCAGTCCACGCTCACGGGGACCCCGGCACCAGGGCGGTAGCCTATGATCTGCAACAGCAAAAAACATCCATGCTTGTATGAAATGCAGGGCCAAGCACGTGCTGCCTCCCTTCTCCAGAGCTTAAACCTGTCTGGGTGCCAGCCACGTTGCTCAGGACCGGAGCTGTGTGTCCCTGCAGCCGGGTCTGCCGCCCCACACCGTGCAAGCTGCCCATGGCTGAGGGCCAGATGGCTGCCTGAGGGCAGGGGCAGAGCAGAGAACACAGAGAGGGCCCAGACCCCTGGAGTAACACAGCCTCTCCCCACACAGTTCACATTCCCCCCATGCTTATTTTCCCAGCAGTGAGCACTGAACCACCATGCTATTAGACTTCAACTAAATTAAATTCCAAGAAAACTCCCATTGTAAAGCATCTGGGCTGTGGGGTTTTCCCCTAAAGCTCAGTTCCTCATGAGGAAGGGCCTGGCAGAAGGCCCTCCGAGCACTAAGGCCTCAGCAAATCAAATGGAGCAAGTTTTATAATGAGTTTATTTAATGTTTTCTAGCAAATATGGCCTGCAGGTTTGGGGATTCTAGTTCCCTTTTTCCCTGGGCCTGAGAAGTGAAGGAGTTTCAGTCCCTGTGTGGCTTTCATCACACTGGGATGCCCCAAAGGAAGGAGTTAAAGCAAGCAGCTGTCTCTGTACCCGGTTCATCTTCAGCAGGATGCAGGGCTGGCCTCTGGAGTAGCCAAACGTTGGGTCCTCGATGCCAGAGCAGTTCTGCAGCAGCGAGCGCTTGAACTGGCAGGCCTTCTTCTCCTCACTGTCATTTCCCCCCTGGATGAAGTACTGGCCTGGGACACACTCGATATTCTTCTCCTCCTGAACTTTGTCATCATAAGCTGGTGGGGACCAAGGGACTTGTTAAACCCTCCCAGACCTGCACAGACCCAAACTCTCAGAGAACAGCCACTTGTCAAGGGCATTAGGAAGTCACACCTGGAAAGGCAAAGCCCCCATGACCTTGTGAGCCTCCCTTTCCAGATGTGGCTCATGAGGTGCCCAGGAGGACACCCCTGCACTGCATGCATGTATCCATGGATAAAAACAACCTCAGCATGGCTCCCAGGGTGACAAAGAGCTCACCTGCTAGGAAGTGGTGCATGCTGTCCACGTAGGGCTGCCACGTGTTGGGCTGGGAGACATTGAAGGCAATGGTGAAGCCATTCAAGTATGGTCTGATCATCACTCCTGAAGAAGGAGACAGCCCTGGTAAGGCAGATGTAGGTGGAGCAGCCATGGGCTGCGTGCTGCAGGGCTGGTGCATTGTGACTGGGCTCAGGTGTGAGAGAGGCAGCACCAGCTCACAGATCAGCTCTCTCCTCAACCTGCTGATCCCTCGCCTTCATTTCACCCCCAGAGAACACCATACACATCAAAATATCCCAGGAAACCTGGGAGATATGGAAAGCCTCAGTAGTGTTGTGGGTTAGTGACTGGGGCTGCACAGAGTGGCTGCAGGTCCCCCGTGTTCCCAGCTGTGTGGGCAGCTCCAGACAAGGAGCAGGCCCTTCTGTTCCCCACCAACACAAAAACACAGGAAAAATGCTGTGTCTGACACAGGGAAAGGATTTTCTGAACATTCTCTTGCCAGAACTCCCCCAAATAATAATGCATAAAAGCAACTCTTGATTTGCATTTTATTTTGAAGGCATGAGGTGTAAAGGGCCAGCAGCTGAAATGCATCAGCATCACCTATGAAATACCTAAACTTGGCTTTTGCCTTGAGAATAATGATAACAATAAACAGCGCAATGAGAATAACAATGAGTACCAACAGGGTGAATGCTTCTCATGAGGCTTTTTAAATGTTTGCTCCTCTGCAGAGAACCTGCAGCTCTGCCAGTGCCCTGAGGTGAGAACACCCTGTGTTAGGGAGGGCTGGGTGGCTGTAGGAGTGCACAGCTCCAGCAGGGCTCTGCCTGAGGTGCTAGCCATGCTATTTTGGTAGGACAGTGATGGGCAGAGGTGGCCAAGGCCAGGCTGGCTGGGTACTCACCTGGTGGAGACACACGGTCCCGGAACCTGGGCGTGTAGGGGCTGAGCGTGAGCAGCATCACATACAGGCAAAAGGCAAACATTCCCGCCAGGCACGTGTAGAAAACGAAGTAAAACAGTAAGATCAAGCCTGCAAAACAGACAGGCATGTCGCTGTCAAGGCAAGCAGAGCACATCCCGTGGGATGTGTCCCACAGGGATGCACAGACGTGCTCAGCACGGCGTCCTCTGCAGCTCTGAGGCCGTGCTGGAGGTGGGAGCTTGCAGCCCAGCCCTGCACACAGACTGGTGTTTGTGGCTGCAGGACTGCCAGCTGCTCCAGTGCTGGGGTAGCTGCTCTTTGGTTCTGTATCCCTTTTGCTGCACGGCCCTTCCCAGAGCTGTGTCAGGAGCAGGTCTGTGTGTCCACCTGCCTCAGCTCTCTCAGAGGGACCCAACATTCCCTCCTGCCCTTCCCACTCCCTCCTGGCATGAAAACATGCAAAGGTGTCCAGTGGCTTCAGCCAAACCCCTGATGGGGCTGTGGGGCGGTGCTCCTGCCCTGATTCCTGTCCCCTGCCCGGGAGGGACCCTGGTGCTGGGACTGAGCAGGCAGCATCGCTCAGGGCTGCAGCACCACTGACTGTTTCATGGCCCAGACATTCAGGGAATGGGTTTGTTTTTCCTCTGGACCAGGCTGATGGCTGAGGGTGTCTCAAGAGGCCCCAGCCTATGAATAAAACCCAGCAACTCAGAAAGCAAAGCGGAGCCCTAACCCAAATATTTCCCAGGAGAAACGTTCCGGCGGCTCGGAAGGAGCCCTGGGAACACAGATGTGCTCTCCTGCCGTGCTTCTGCCAGGGCCACCGTGCTGGGAACTGCTGCGTCCTGCTGAGGGCTGGGCTGGGGCAGATGGACCATCACTGTGCTGCTGGCACAGAAGGGACAGTGTCCAGCCCTGCCAGAGTGGTGCTGGATGGTGCCTCTGCCCCAGCCTGGCAGCAGAGCTGGTGCTTGTTGAGACATCTTCCCACTGCTGCTCCCTTTTTGATGTTTCCTGCAGTGCAGCAGGGAGTGTTGTCACCAGCAGAGAGGGGGTGCAGCCTTTCCCAGGGGCTGGGGCCTCCAGTGATGACTTTGTGCCAGTTGCCTCCCCGCATTTGGTGAGTGCAAGTCCCCTGAGGCCCCCATTTCAGGGGACACCTTTAGAGCCAGCGCAGGGGAGCAGCCCCAGGCTGGGCAAATTCCCTCCTCCGCACCCATGAGCTGAGAGTAGGAAAGTTCAGCTCCACTCACCTCCAAATGCTCTCACTTTAAATAAATTTTGATTTTCATAGTAGCTTCTCCTGCCCCCATGTAGAGACAAGTGAGCACACGTGTGTGCACCAAGGGCACGTGGGGGTCACCTAGCAGAGCACAGTGACCCCAGGGGACAGGAGGATGCTGCACCCACCCCAGTGCTGCTGGCACTGCTAGCAGTAGCCTGCCAGGGTCACATCCACACCACACTGAGCAAATCCTCTCTCAAGGATCTTCTCAGGACCTGGAGGAGCCTCCAGAAAACCAAACCTACATCACTAGGGACTCACCCTACTGCTCGCACACTTTGGTCTGTGCCTTCCCATCCAGGAAAGAAGCAGAAAAGCTGATCTGCCTCTGTGGCCAGCAAAGCGCACAGGAGTGCAAACATGAACGTCAAGGTCTGTCCCAGACTCATACTTGCATGTTTTCAGACTCCTCTGGTGCTGGTGGGAAGCTTCTTTTGTTTCTCCCGGCTGCCAACACAGGCATTGCAGAATACCCAGAGCTCTTGGCAGGGGCATGGGAGGGCTGTGGGCCTTGTGGTGCATTGCCAGTGCCAGCCAAGGGCTGCAAACACCCAGCAGCAGCCCCTGGTAACTCACAGCCTTACACTGATGGATGTGCAGGTGAGTCTGGATCAGGCTGGGATTTTCACTCTGCCAAGGGGGCTGGGTGCTGGCAGAACAGAGCTGCAAAGATGGGTGGCACCCCATGTGCTTGTGGCCCCTTGATTTTGAATCAAGCCTGCAGCAGCACTCACCCCACAGGCTGCTCTTAACCACCCTGGGCACCTCCAGACTCCGCAATAATTTTTGAAGGGCACATGGATGTGGATAAAGTAGACAGGGCACTCAGAACCACCACAGCTGGCACATCCCAGTCCACTGGCCCTGACAGCACTGTGGGTCCTGCTGTGGCACCCTGTCACTACCTGGCAGCCGTGGGGTGACAGTGCTGACCAGCCCTTCCCTCCCTTTCCAGAGCCAGGCTCACTCAGGCAGGGAGGGCTGCTCTGTCCCGTGGTGTGCACCCTCCACAGAACAACTGCACAGCCCGGGCACTCTGTCCCCACCAAGCTGATGACACCAAAGCCACTGTCCCAGGGTCAGTCCCTGACTTACACAGGCAGGGGCAGGAGTGCTGGTGGCAGCAGGGGTGCACAGCTGCAGCAGACTGACCTGCAGCTCCCATGCTTGCTCAGACTCTGAACTTCTTTCTGGGACACAGTCTGGGCAGCCTGAAATCTTTGCTTTCACTCTCCCTCAACATTAACCTCCAGGCTGAGGGTACCTTCTACATGGTTTTCTGCTTATCCTCCTTGCTAGTTAGAAACATTAACACTAAAGAAATGTGCAGTGTTGGTCAGTCCAAGCTATCAGGGACATTCACAGGCAAGTGAATCTGTTGTGAAGCAGAAAAAGCAACAACCCCCAAAAGTGGGGCTTGAGGAAGGACCTACCCCAGCTCTTGGCTGTTCTCCCCAAGCATGTTCTCTCCTCCGGGTTCCACAAGAATATCTTCATCTCCCCAGCCAGGTCTGCCCAGGTTTTGCTCCCCATGTCTGCCTTAGGCTCGTCCTTCTCTCTGTCAGGATCCTGGACTTTCTCCTCATGCTTATTTTCCTGGAAGAGTTGCAGAACACAACCCCCACAGGCAAGCTGAACTTCTCATTGGCCAAAAATAAATGCAAAAGCACTTAATATCTGGAAATGTTTCAAATTTCCATTTCCCATCATCACTCTTGAGTTAAAGAGAGGCAGTTTTGGCTGTTCCAACTTAAGATCACTTAGAACCCAGCATCCATTTTTCCATTACATCTACGTCACTGCTGTCACACTGGGTACTGTCTCCTTGTGCTGGCATTTACAGAAACTCATCTTTTTCCACCTGTGTGAACATGACCAGAGAAAACCTGCGATCTGGGAACGCTGGGGCTGTTCCCACACTTCTGCAACATCTCTGAGTTCAAGTGCACATTCTCTGTGCTGCCACAGATGATAGCAGGCAGCAGCATCTAAGAGATCAACCAGCTTGTTTTCCTTGGCGTGTGAGCAAGAATTCAGCCTTTGAAGAAATCCCTGTGTTGTTACTTTTTTAATTACACCGAGTTCCAGGGAAAAGCATCTCCCCAGGTTGCGAGAGTTTGTATTTTGCCTAAGGGGTGAAAACTTGTTTGTCCAGAGCTCAGGAACAAAAATCCTGTGCCTGGGCAAGAGCCACTTGAGACACGGCAGCCGTCCTTAATTCCCTTGGTCCCGGCCGGTCTCCAAAGGCAGCCTGGTGGGAGAAGGTGCTGGCCTTGCTCTCAGCTCGGGGGGGGCCGGGCCGGGCACCGCCGGGGCGAGGGGCGATGCTGTCCCCGGGCTGGCTCCGTCACCGCCGGCGTTTCAGTGCGAAGGGGACCGCAGGGCTCGGCCGCTCGGCTGGGTCACAGCCACGCTGGCCCGACCGGGGTCCCGGGGCTGCGGTGCCTGCTCGGGCACGGACCCAGGGCAGCCCCGGGAACCGGGCACGGCACCTCCCCGAGCCGGGACACACGGATAGGAGATATTCGCAAGCCGTGGGTTGCCCCGGGAGAGCCGGGACGTGGCCGACAGCTTGGCGAAAGCCTTGCTTGGAAATTCCGTAAATTGGGGAGAAGTTGAACTCTGCTCAGACACACAAATACTGAACACAGGGAGAATGGGAGGGGAATACTGGCTCCAAAGGCCGAACGTGTCCCCTGGGGAGCCTGGGCAGAGCGGGGTGTAAACCCTCCCCATCCCGGCTGCCCCGACGGGCTGAGTCCCGCCGGGGCTCTGGCAGCGCTCCTGCGCCAGGGCGCTGCTGCCAGGAAATGCCCCCGGCTGCCTGCAGGCGCTGGGCACAGCTCCCACAGCCCGGGCTGGAGCCGTCCCGAGCCAGCTCCTGCCTGGCCTGAGGGGCAGGGTACACGGGGTACGGGGCTGGCGAGAGCAGCGGGTTTTGGAGCCGGGAACAGCAGCCCCAGCCGGGAGCAGCAGCCCCAGCAGTCACCAGCAGGGACGTGGGACAGGAGGTGTGGGGGCTGTACCCTGCCAGGACACGCACAAGGGAACAAGTGACCGACAAAGAGGGGGAAGAGGAGGTGTTTTTCGTCCCACTCTCCCCATTAAATACAAGAGCTGCCAGGAGATGTTTTGGAAACATTTCCTCAGACTGCCGGAGCAGGGGACACTGCCCAGATGGGCACTGCCCACTCTGGTGCTTAGTGCTGCACTGGGGAAAGCCCTTTGAATCTCATACCAGCTTCTACTGGAGGCAGCAGGAGCCCACACTCAGAAGGTGCAGCCAGTGCTTAGGGCTGTGGGTTATGGGGACAACTTCCCCTGTCACAGGGCCCTACCCTGGGAACTGAAGGAGGTTTTTGTAAGGAGAGAAGTTTCCAGCTCTCCTGGCTCTATGCTGTGTGTCCCTTCACTTGGTGAAGGGTCCTGTCCTGCTGGCTGGGACAGGCCACAAGGGCTCCATGGCAGCCCAGGGAGGCTGAGGGAGCCCCAGGCTTACCCCATGGGTCTCTGTGGGGCAGCTGGGCAGGGTGGGATGATGCCAGTACCAGGTCCCTGGCAGATGTCTCTCAGCTAGGGGGTTAGGTCAGGTCTGGAATGAAGCACAGGAGGTTTATCTTTGCAGCCCAGGACAGAGATGATCTTGGAACAATCCCTTGCATCTGGAGAAGGGGCAGAAGGAGTGGCAGGAGCTGGGACAGGAGTGCAGTGGGGCAGGGAGAAGGCAGAGCCACAGCACTGTTGGGACATTGGAGAGCCCTGAGTCACTGCCTGCTGTGACTGTTTGGGAAGCAAATCTGGGGCTCATCTCTGACAAAATCAGTGTGCTGGCTGTTGTGGGTGTCCTGGGGGAGGCCAGGAGCTTTTCCCCATTCTCACCTCAGACCAGGTCAGCTCTCAGTGTTGGATTCCTCCTGCTGAAATCCAGGTATGCAGAGGGTCACCCTGCCCAGGTGTTCCTGTCCCTTCTAGTCCCCCTCACCACCCAGCACCACTGGCCAGACCTGGCACGGCCCTTTACACTCCCTCCCATACAAAGTGTTTGCCTAAGAGACAAGGCAGCATTTCCTAAAGCAAAGTGGTTGTAAATCTATCAGCCAAAGCAGGTCCTTGCAGCAGCTCCCACCTCACCTTGTGAAATGAGGCTAGTAGCCCCCAAAATACTCACCACCTTCTGGCTGGGGCTCCTGAGCTCCATGCCACTGGTGCTGGTGTTGCTGGCCATTCTTGGGTGGGAAACACAAAAAAATGTCAGTGCTAGCACAGCAGCACCGTGGGTGTGGGTGCTGTGTCGTGCTGGCTCTCAGGGACTCACAGAGAGAGAGAGCCCCCTCCCCAGCCCTGCTCGCCGGCCCTACAGCACCCCCTAAAACAGCAGCTGTGCCGAGACTGTGGGGAGCAAGGCTGCTTTCCCTCCCTGCCCTGCAGAACCTTGCTCTTCAGGAGTGGATCAAAAAATAACTTGTTTTCCTAACGGGGGTAAGCTCAACGTGGCAGGATCCTATCTTGAGTCCTCCGGCATGTGGTGCCCTTTGGAGCAGCCTCACCGCATCCTGCCTCACATTTGAGCTCCCATCAGTGCCAGCCAACGCCCTACATGGGGAAGCCAGGCTGTTCCCCCAGGAGACCGCGTAGCTGTGAATAAACATTAACAAATCGCTGGGGCTTCCGATGGCGAGAAGTGCCGGTCAATGTGTGCTTGTCAGTCACAGCGGGGCCGGGGTTAAATTGCGAAATCTCTTTCGCGGTGAAAGGGGTAGTGAGAGGGGCAGGCAGGTCTATATTTATCCCCGCGAGCAGAGACAGGAGTTCACAGCGCCGCTTTCCTCGCCACCCACACCTGTCAGACAAAATCCAGAGGCACACCTTGCCGTGCCGCGCTGCAGGCCGGGGCTGGGGAGGCTCGGATTTCCCTCGGTCGGGGAATTAGAGGCAGGAGGTGATGCACCGGGGCAGCCGGGGTGCGTGCTGCACTCCTGCTGCTGCCGCAGCCCCGGCGCTGTGGTGGCAGCGGGGCCGCCCGTCCCTGGCCGTGTCCACGCAGCTCTCGAGGAACAGCGGGGCTCGTTTTACACCTCTGCCCAGCCTGAGCTCGGCACCATCCACCTGCTCATTCTCTTGGCCCCTTTCCAATGGCAGCGGTGACCCTTCCTTTGCCAGACAGCCAGGCCCTGTTCAGGGGTGGGGAAAGGCTGCCTGTCCCCAGGCTGGGACTGTGCCCGAAGGCACGGGACATGTGTCCCGGGCTCCCGCAGGGCTGCGCGCTCCCAGCCGGCAGAGCGCCATGTCTCCCTCTCCTCTCCTGAGCGTGGCTGAAAGCCGCTCACCGGCTGCGCTAATAAATGGGCACAGCGGGACACAAAGAGCTCTGGCAGCTGCCCCGGGCTGCGCAGGGCTGGCCGGGGCTGGGCTCACCGCCGGTGCCGGTGCCGGTGCCCGCCCGAGCCAGCCCGCCGGCAGGGAAGCACGCCGGCAGCTGTGCCCACAGCTGTGCCCACAGCTGGATCTCCTGGCCAGGCTGGCGCCCTGGGGCAAGGTTGTCCTCCCGAAGCTAGGGATGCAGGCTCTCGCATCGCTGTCGGTGTACGCTTTCCCTTTTCCCCTGGGAGAAGCCGGTCATTAGGCTCTTATCCAGTGAAAGTGTGGGGGTTTTGAAGAAGAGGTAGTATTCGTTTCTTTTAAGTTGATGAAATGTGCTTGAAATAATTACATTTTTGTACTTAGCACTTCTCAGCCCAGGGCATTAGAGTGATTTACAAGCAATTATGAAGCCTGCTGGGAAGATGCTTTTATCCCCATTTTGCAGATAGGATGTGGAAAATAAAGGTTGAGGGCCTGTTCTTGCTCCTTGGCCATGGACATGGAGATCGCAGATGATTGCTGTCTCCGTGGAATTGGGGCACAGGCAGCAACAGGCACTGCCACCGGAGAGGAGATGTGCGAGTGCCGAGACACGGAACACTGGGCCGGGTGGCTGCCCGGGACTGTCATTTGCCCCTCAGGGAGGAGGGACACGGGGAGAACGGGGCGACACAGCGGTGCCAGGGAGATTTTGGCGAAGGACAGAATGTCCTGGAGCAGCTGGACTGGAGGAGGGTGGGAGCTGCTGAAGGCGAGGGGATGGAGAAAGATGGGGAGAGAGGTGGGGAGCCCCTCTGGCCGAGCTGCCGTGAGCGCGCCGAGCTCTCCCGGAGGCGGGACAGGATCTCTGCCCTCTCCGAGACGGGGCGGGAGCTCCGTCCCTCCCTCCCCGCGCCCCTGGGGAACGGGCTGTGCGCTGCTTCCAGCGGGGCGGCCCCGGGCCGAGCAGCCGCTCCGGACGGAGCCGGGGCGGCCGCGGGCGGAGCGGAGCGAGGCGCAGGCG
>NW_024498462.1:6900105-6932498 GCF_017590055.1 Onychostruthus taczanowskii
GCGGGGCCCTCCCGCGCCCCCGGTGAGGTCGGGGACCCCGCGCACCTGCTCGGGGTTTGCCCTCGCTTGCAGCGCCCCGCCGGCCGTGAGCCCGCAGCCCCGCCGTGCGTGCCGGGCCCGCAGCCGGAGCCGCGGGGACACCGCTCGCACCGCGACGCGCTGGGAGCAGAAAAATGGGACGAAAGGAGAGGGGCCGGGAAGAGGGAGGCTCGGTGCCATCTGCCCCCGGTTCTCCCGGGGTAAAAGTTAGAGCTGGCTTCTTCCTTGAGCTGCTGCTCTGTGCCGATTCTTCGCTTCTGGCTTTTCCCCCAAAGAACAAGATGGAGAAGTCGGTCGTGTTTCTGTGCCATCTTGTCCATTTTCTTCTAATAATCGGGGGGCAGATCAAAGATATGCATTATTGCAAACTTTTAAAGTAATCTGGAAATACCTGCTACAGCCTTGTCTTTAGAATGGCTTATAGGGCAAATATAACAAGAGGATGTTTCTTATGCTTAAAAGAAAAACAATCATTCTAAAACCAGTGCCCGTTTGGAGTGCCATTTTAGCAAAAGCAATAGCCAGGCTATGGATAGCATAAATTTCTTTACTGCTCCCTAACGGAGTTCAGCACAATGTTTTGGATGTCTACTTATGTTGTGGTAAGCACTGCAAGTTTTGGGGTATCTGTTTGGGATAAATCACAGAGAAAAGGCTATTGCTGTCTCTTAAAAGCAGAGGTAGCAAAGCTGCCGTAGCTCAGCTGCTGTGCAGAGATGTATGCCAAGCTCAGGAGCACACAGGAAAATGAGCTGGTGGGGAATACTTTGAGCAGAAATTAATGTTGAGGGAGAGGATTTTGTCAGAGCTGCCCTTCAGCAGCTATTAGAGAGATACTGGGTGTGAGTCTGTATGCTGAAGCAGCTGCAGGCATCCTTACAGAAGTACAAAACCACTTTCTCTCTATGTTCATAGCAAGGTGTTTTCAGAGAAGGAAAAAATGTAATTAATATCCCAGTATAGAGCTGAGTGGAGCTAGTCACATTGTCTCCTCAGTTTAACATCTCTTTTCAATATCAAGTTAGAAGATTATGGCTGATTTTGTCTGAACTTGAAATAAAAGCTTTTAAATTTTTTTTTTTTTGTAATCTTATGAGGAATATTGAAAAGCTTTGAGAAAATTTCCAGTTGAAACCTTGTTTCTGTTCTCTGTTGAATGTTGTTGTGTGCCAGTCCTAAGCTGGAAAACAACACAGAAATTAAGAGTGAAAAACATGATGGTGCTGAAACAAGTACAGCATCTACAAATGGTGTTTCAAGACGCTCCTTTCAGAGTGGTTTTCGTGGTACCTTTTTGCAGCAGTTGTGATGGCAGTGCAGGAGCACTGGCTGGGGTGTGTGAGTGCCCTGCAGACATCTGCACCCACAGCCCGTCCCTGCCCGCCGGGGGCTGTGTGAGGAACGCGTGGCTGGGATTATTTACCCTCTGCTCATTTGCCAACCAGACTGTAGCAGTAATCAGAAGTTTGGTAATTCTGTGGAAGCAAGACGGATTCATCCTTTCTCCCCTTTCAGAACAGATCTCTGTAAGAAATGGCAAGTTTTCTCCAGTTTTGGTCCCACTGTTATGGTTTTTTAAAGACGTTTATGGGACACTTGCATGTAAATGGTTACATTGAAACTGAAGTGTGGCACAATGATTGTATTTGTGAGGCAGTACATACAGAATGGCTTAATATCTTAATGATTTTTGGGTGATTTAGAAGCCTAGATTTTCTATTATTAACTTATTTGGCAGCTGTAGGAGAGTAACGCCAAATGCAACCTGCAGGAAACAGTCACATACCTTTATCTGCAGCCTGTAAAACATGGCTTGAAAGACCAAAAAGATCATTGATAAAATATCCAGCCTGAATCTTGGGGTCCTCTAGCAGTTATTTAATTTTTTTTGTTTGAAATTAGCAACTATCCAGCTATTTATTCCAGCTGAGGACTAACCAGTTGTCAGGCTCCTTGCTCTTAGGACCAGTGATGTCCCTGTGGTGCAGTCAGACCTGTGCTCTGGAAATGAGCAGAAGGTTTGTGGGTGGAGAGCTTTCCTTCCAGAGACAGCAGGGCAGTCAGAAAGGATGGTGCTTTATTTTATAAACCTCTCTTGCCTTTCACGTAGGGCAGGGACGTTGGGCTGGATGACCTCCAGTGGTCTTTTCCAACCTTGCCCTTCTGTGATTTTGTGCTCTCCTTCTGTTGGGTTTTTAAGCCCCAAGTTTAGCCCTTGTCTGTGATTTCAAGCTCATCTGTGGGTGAAATGATCCAGCCCCGTGCCCATGGCAGCTGTGCCAGCCCAGAGCATGGAGAGGGATGCTCCTAGGTGGGCTGGAGCAGGGGTGGAGGAGCAGGGGGGAGCTGTGCTTTTCCCTGGGCTTTTCCCTGTGGAGAGCTGTGCCTGTGGGAGAAGGGAGATCATCTGTAGCAGCCTGTGTGGGTTGGTATGGCTGCATCATTGTTGGGCTGAAAGGATCTGCTGGGCATAAATACATCCTGCAGATCCTACAGAAGGGCCCGTGGGCACCTGGGGCATCTCTGAGACAGAAAGTGCCCAGCAGGGATGGTGTGCTCCTCTTTCTGGAGAATTTGGACAAGGAGGTTGTGCTTGGCTTGACCAAGTCTTCCACCAGGCCCTTTCTGCAGGTGCTTCACTTTCACCTCGCTGTGCCCAGGCTGCCAGGGAGCCCTGGGCAAGGGGGGATGCCCAAGGTGGTTTGCTTTAGGGAATGCACTCCACAGTGGTGAAAGCTGCTCCTTGTCCTTGGGACACGTTCCTGCTCTTTGAAACACCCAGAGAAGTGCTGGGAGCCTCTGAGGTGGGAATACCCTCACCTGCTCCCAGGGCCTGTTGGAGAGCCCCAGGCTGTGGGAATGGGATGCAGGGTGGCCCCAGCACCCCACAGGCAGGGGCCCCTACAATCCATTATCCTCCCAGCCATTCTTGCAGGTGCTGGGTTGTATCTACATAATATGTTAAATATGATCAAAAGGATTGTTCCACAAAGTGACACAAAGATGGCAGAGCACATGCAGACCAAACACGCCCCTGGAGATCTTGCTGAGTGTGGTGTCACAGCCAGCTTTCCTCTTGGCTGGTGGAATCACTCTTTTATGTTTATGCTCATTTGGGAGATCTATAAATATAGAAAAGAAAAAAAAAAGCCCTCATCATCAGGCAGCTGTAGATGAGTTTTACTAATCCACAAATTCATTATTCAAGTGTCTAAAAATACCTGGTCCTTGCTGAAAGTAGAGGAGAAGTGGCTGTTACTGGTGATGTCTTATTTGCATGGAAAGCTGTGGATGCCTTATGATTACAGGCAAATTTCCCCTCTCAGAACAAGCAGCATGCAGTGGGGTTATTTAGCTTGATGCAAGTAGACAGATCAGAAAGTATATAAATGTCTAATGTGAATATTTCTCATTAGCTCAATTGCCCCAGGCTAGAGGGGCTGGGAGACTCCAGTGTATCTAAATGAGCTTTGCAGAGCTGCAGTTCTTGAGGCTCTCTTCACCTACGTCAGAGCAATGTTAGTGAAGGTGAAAAGTGGCAGGCAAACCCAAAAATATTCTCAAGTCAGAAGAAGGGAAATTCACCATGGTGTGGTTGGCAGTGGGAGGAGAAATTTGTGGTGCTGTGACTCTCCCCAGATGGAATCAGCAAATTCTGTTGTGTGTGTGTGTGTTTTTAGGGTCGTTCAATAGAAGAAAAAGAAATTCCCTCTACGTAACTGTGACTCTCCTCATTGTGTCAGTATTAATTCTAACGGTGGGCCTAGCTGCTACAACAAGAACCCAAAATGTGACTGTTGGAGGTTATTACCCAGGGGTTATTGTAAGTATAGAACTCCTAGGTAGGTCTAGAAAACTTATTGCCTACAAAGTCCCTTGTAATGCTGAAACTGTTATAAAGGGTGATTTTGTCCTGAATATTTTGCTTAGCTACTTCATTACCATTTTATTTATTTGTTTTATTATTATTTTGCACCTGCTGCACATTCCCATGCAAAAATCCCATCCAAGCGGCACCTTCCTCTGAGCTTAGGTAAATTACTTGATTTTGAGCTAGTGGTGAGACAGTTGAATAGATTTTATGTCAGTTGAAGCAACTTTAGAACTTCTTTGTTTACATAGATCACACTAAGCCCAGGCAGAAGTAAGGCAAAGAAGGACCTTACTGCCAAAAGCAGTTGAGAGACCAGATTTTGAAATACTGGTAACATGAACTTGTGGTCATAAAGTTTACTTGCAGAAGTGTTTAACAAATTGGAGTCCCTGGATGAGGAGCTGTGGCAGCTTGCCAGGGGAGCATGTACATCAAAGCCACGAGCATATCCATTTCTTCTTTTTTGTTACCAGCAGCTGAAAATGGGAAAGAACCATATTTTAGCTTCACATGGCTTAATTTAGAGAAGACCACTGGTGTCCAGCCTTCTTGCCATTAGATATATGCTCTCTTACAGAAGCATGAGGGGCAAGTACTTCATGACCCTCCTGGCATGAGCAGAGGTCTGACACGAGCTGGACAGCAAGTCCTGCTCTGTTCCTCTGCATGTCTAAGACATGCTGAAAAAGAAGCACTGAAATGCAATCACATTACGTGTCTCAGTAGATTAAATGCAGCCAGTAGCCCCAGCTAAAGGTCCTGGTCAACAGCTGTAGGATGCTGCACATTTGATTTGGAGCCTTGAATTTGGAGGCTTGAAACCATTCCAGAAAACCAGGTGGAGACTTGTTCTTGTCTTATTGCTGTTTGATTTATTTGCCATGCATTGCTGATCTCAGGGAGATTTTTACTTTCTGTGCCCAAGTTCTTGTACAGCTGAAGAAAAGAAGCCTTTACAGCCATTGCAGTGTGGAACATTGTTACAGATTATGTTGGGTCTCTTTGGTTTAGGTTTTCTGGCTTGTCCCAGTATTTCCTGCATTTAGGCCTGATCTTTTTAAAAGAGAAGTATAGAAGGAAGGTGTTGAGAAAGATGACAGACTGGCTGCAGACTCTCCACACTTCCTCTGCACTGTGCCAGCCTGAGCTGAACCTCGTGCTTCAGAGCAGGTCCTGCAGGCTGATGCAAATGGGCAGAGTCTGCTGCTCACATCCCCTTGACATCTCCCGAGCTATTTATGGTCCAGAACGTCAGCATCGCTTTCACTTTTCTGAGGCTTGGTCTGCTCAAGGAATTAATGAAGTGCTGGACTTGGGAAGGGCGTTGAGTTACTTCATTCAGAGGCACCCTGGCAATTTGTGTTTGTCACCAAATTCCCCACCTAGGTTCATTAATCTGCTCCGTGGAAACATGTGATGACCTCACCTGTCTTGCTGCACAGGAAAACATTTCAGAGTGCTGCTGGATGCTTCAGAAGGTGCTTAAAATAGCTGATGTTTCATAACAGGCTGGGATTTCTCCCTTTACTGGGGAAAAAGGGCTGGCTGCAGTGAGTGAGTGTTCTGTGAGCTGTCCTCAAGCAGATAGAGCCAGAAGTGTCTTTGTATGCTGGGCAACTTCTCTGTGTGTGGAGCAGTTCCATGGCTGGAATCATCTTAGGGAACGTAGAATCCTGAAGTCATAGGATACTCTGAGTTGGACAACACCCATCAGAATCATCAAGTCCAGCTCCAGGACAACCCCAGGAATCACACCATGTGCTTGAGGGCATTGTCCAAATTCTTCTTGAACTCAGACATCAGATATCTCATTGCTGCCATGCCTAAACCACCCTTCTTTCCTCCTTCAACTTGTGTTTCTTGGGCAAGCACCTCTTGTGCAAAGATGTTTGCTTCAATGCAGGGGATTATCTTCCCAGGCTTCTGCTTCCAAGGAAGGACAGAACCAGGCACTGGAGATCTTCCACACATCAGTAGGATTTTGTTTGGTTGGGTTTTCTGAGGGCTTGATGTCTCTAGTCCCAAGGAAGGACAGAACTGGAGACCTTCCACACATCAGTAGGATTTTGTTTGGTTGGGTTTTCTGAGGGCTTGATGTTGTTTTTTTCTCTAGCAGCTCAGTTCCTCTTTGATTGAACTGGAGAAGCTGAAGCAGAGGGTTCAGTGACATCCTGTAGCCAGGGTGCCTTCACCCTCCTCCATGAGCTGCACCCATGCCTTCACAGCTGCATCAGGGAATACCTGAGCTGTGTCTCTGTGGGAAATGTCCTCACCTGTGGCTGGGTGACAGACCTGGGACAGAGGAGCCCAGAGCACAGCAGTGATGTTCAGCAGACAAGAGTAATGCTCAGGTGCAGAAGACAAGGGGCCCTGTGGGAGTGAGACTGTGAGATAGGTGTGGTGTCTCCAAGTTCCAACAGCTGCCAGGATCTGTGTAAATTACTGACCTTTCTAAGGCTTTCACTGGCAAACCTCTTCTGTGATGGTTCCTTGCCAAGGATGTTGGCTTGGGGCTTTACTCTGGAAAAGCACATTCACTTTGTGTCCTGTCCTCCTTTCAGACAGATCCCAGGGGACCACATCCACCAGCAAATAAATGATGTAACTGAGGAACATTACTGAGATCTTTTTGTCCCATCATAGAAGAATGAGTAGTTCTTCCATTAGTGCAATGAGAATTCCTGTTAATGAGAATCCACCAGTTTATTTGGTCTTCACCTGCTGGATCTACAGACTTGCTCTAATTTCTTCTTTTTGAATTATCTTAAATTATCTAAAGCATTTCACCTTTTGTTTTGAGGCTGCTCTGAAACACCATGTGGATATTTCTCTTAAAGCTCAAAGGGCACAAAACATTTTTCTTGAGCATTTGCCTTGGGTGTGTGTTACCACACAAGTTCCTTCTGCTAAATATCACTAGATTGAAAATTACACCTGGATCCACGTCATTGTTAATGTCTGGATCTCCCAATTTTTTTTTTGCTTGGACTTGAACTATGAATGTGTTACTTTAGGAAGGTGAGGGTGTTGTTTGCCTAAGCTAAATAATAAGTTAAATAATAAGCCCAGAAGCACTGGCAGGTCAGTGTGGGGCAGTTCAGCAGTGCCCTAGGTCTCTGCCCTGCCTGTCCCCCCAGTGGTAAGCAGACCCTGGCTTCGCTGCAGTGCTTCCCACCATGTGCCTGATGTGGGGACAGGGGTGTGCAGGAGCTCTCAGTGCCAGCCAGGCTGTGGGGAAGCAGAGCCTGCTCAGCTGCTCCACGTTAATCCAGCTGCTCACTTGAACCCTGAGCCAGCTGCCCTCCCTGCCTGCACTGCACCAAAGCTTGCTGGGCTTAAGCAGGGCAAGGGAAGACTGAAGCCCAAGTTTACATCACATCTGTGTCTGCTGATCTTGCACATGCCTCTGTCAGTAGTGGATTCATCAAACCTTTGTTTTCTGTTCCTGGATCTCAAAGTATTGATTCCAGGTTAGTTGACTCATTTTTGAACCACTACAGCTTGTCTCATGCCTTGTTTTTCTTCCTGGGGAGTTGGCCAGCTATTAGGAATTCTCACATGGATCTTCATGGGCCCTTGGTCTGTTGTCTGGATTTGCACCTCCTTAGTATGACAGATCCAGCTGTGGGACTTTTCCAGTGTTTCTCATTTCGCCAACCCATGGAAGTGGGGTTGGATATGCTCTACACCAACCAAGGACCTTTCTCAGTGTGCCACAATCCTATTTTTGCATCTCCCCTCTTAGTCCATGGCTCCTGCTTGAAGTCCCTGTTTCTGTCCCGGCTGGGGTGTGCTCTGTCCTAGAAACTTCTTCTTAGTGTAGCTTAAGGCTATGGAGAAAGGAGGTGGGAAATTGCTTTCCTGGCTGGCTTCACTGAGCTGAAATGAGTGTTGTCAGTTACAGCAGCAAGGAAAGATGCTTTTGCAGTGCCTTATTCTGTTGGGCCAGTGTGAGCTCTTCTGCTAGAACACCCTGGCTGATGCATCCTCACCCCTGGAAATGAGGGAGGAGTAAAAGACAGAAAACTGCTAAATCTTCCAAAGTATAAACTTCCTTTATTTCATGCTTCACACTGAGGAACTCTCTGAGTTGAGAACTGAGGTGGTTGCTCACAAGCTCAGTGAGGTCGCAGAACCTGGTCCTGGAGGATTTAGTGCACTGGTCCTGCTGGGTTTGCATCTGGAGGCTCCTGAGTGTTTGTAGGGCTGCTCCAAGACAGCAATGCATATCCTCATCCACCAGCCATTCCTCAGCATCACTGGGGGGATGGAATTCAGAACTCATCCTTTTGGTTTCTACACACGCTTTTAGTGTCATGTGTGGGGTACACCTGATAGTTCCTGCTAGTGAGAGACTCCACTGATTTCTTGCTGAAGGAAGAGAGCTCACACATCAGCAGAATGTTCTTTTGCTGCTTCTGGATTTTATTGTGTTCTGTTTGTAAAATCTGTTGGGTATCATGCTGAACTAAATGCTAACAATACATTGTTTTTCAGCTTGGTTTTGGGTCGTTCCTTGGAATAATCGGATCAAACTTGATAGAAAACAAAAGACAAATGGTAAGTTCTTTATAAAAACTTTTCTTAAAAAATGACAGTAACTCAAATACTGTGTGTAAAGACTATTATTTTAGGTTTTCCTAACTCTTCCAGGGTAGTGTTGCATACCTCTTGAGAACTGGAGCTGGTTTCTGGCAGCCTGGGATCAGTCCCCTGTGGGCACTCTGCCTCACTGTCTCACTCAGGAGAGCTGAGAGCTGCAACCCCCTGGCCTGTGCCTGCCCCAGGCTCTGGCAGTGAGATCCTGCAGCCTTGCTGAGATCCCTGCAGCCTTGCTGAGATCCCTGCAGCCTTGCTGAAATCCCTGCAGCCTTGCTGAGATCCCTGCAGCCTTGCTGAGATCCTGCAGCCTTGCTGAGATCCCTGCAGCCTGTCCTGCTGAGCTGCTGGGATGGAGGGGGCTCAGGGGTCAGGTTAGCAGTGTGTTCTGCTGACCAGCGCTAAGGCAGGTTCTGCAAAGGCAGATGGGAGGAATTCCTGTCCAAATCCAGAGTCTGCCTTTGTGCTGCCTTTGCTTTGCACTTGGCATGCTCCCTGCAGAGCAGGAGGAGAGGGTGAAGCAGACCCTGCAGGAGATGACATTTGCCTTTCCCACAGTCAGACAGCGTGCAAGGGAGGTGAGTTTCCCAGTGGATATTTTTGTTGTTTTCACCCTGGCTCTGCAAGAGCAACATTTCCCTGTTCTTTCTGTCCTAGCAGGGTTTCAGCCTCTTGCTCATCATGTATTAGCAGCATGTCAGTGTCTGGTTGAGCAGTGAACATATTGTGCCAGTCCTGGACTCTTCACAGGAGTGCCCACAAGTGACAGTGTGGCTCTAACAGTGTGGTTTGATTATTCTGAAGAGCCCTGGGTGGCCTGAGCTTATTCTTTTCATCTCTCTATCATTTTGTGTCCTAAAAAACATTCATGACCCAGCTTTGCAGGGATTGCATCACTGCTGCCTGGGCTGGCAATGAGCATGTCTCCACTCAGATGGCAGAGAGGACATGCAGTAGCTGTCACTTATCGTCCCTGTGCTTTAGTCACATGTCCTCCTTACCCAGGAGCACTTCACAGTGGCAGCTTTGTCCATTGCATCTTTCTGTGGTACCGCTGGCCGTGGAGGATTTATTTTTTTCAACCTCTCTGAACTCCCCCCGTGTCCTAGTTTGCTAAAAGGCAGCCTTGGTCTGCCTTGTTGTGCAGCTGAAGGCAGAAGAGCCAAAAGCAGCTTGTGCAGCTGTGTTCTCTGCATGTTTCTGTCTGTGAGGTGATGCTGAGTGAGGGGTCAGTGAGCCAGCGTGGCTGATGGCAGAGCTAACCTGAAGGATCACTTCTCACTCCCCCAGGCTGCTGACAGGAGCAGACCTCTCTGGTTTTACCCACCCATGTGTATTGACTTCCATGCTATGCCTCTAGAAGGGCAGGGCAGGAGAGCTTTAGTGCCCACGGGAGGGCCAGCTGCCCAGGCAGCTCTGGCACACACCCCTCTGCCCACTCTGCAGCCTCCCAGTGAGGAGTCAGCAGTTTGCACGCCTTTGTGTCATCTGTGCCCTGGAAAAGTAAGGACCAGCACCTTCACAGCCCACCTGGGGCTGCACCATCACCTAAAGGGAACCTCAGCCCAGGACACTCCTGCACTTTCCAAACCCAGTTTGTCTTTTGTTGTCTGAATGCTGCTTGGTGTGACTGACTCCATCTGGAGTTCCACGAGTGAAGATCAGTCAATAATATCACAGGGCTCTAGAGAAGGACTTCTGCTTGCTACAGGAACAGTATTATCAACCCCAAATCAAAAACAATCTTGTTGGCAAGTTGAAAACTGGGATTTTTAAAATTAAATTTGTCAAGAAAATTAATCCACAAACACCAGAGGTTTATGTCCAGAAAGCAGACAGAGAAGTCCTGTAACTTTATTCAAATAAAGGGAGAGGCCATGGGTTATTTCCCCTGGGGACTCTCAAAATTTTTAGGGGATGCAGCCTCTTTTTTCTCCTCATTTTCCAGCCTCATTTTGCTCTCTCTTTCCCCACTAGCTGAGGTACATGAGAGGTACAGACTTCCTGAAACACCTAATACTCCCTTCTAATGTATACCCCCCTGTTTTTCTTTTTCCTTGTGTCTGTTCTTTCTCAAATCCAGAGATTCAGTACAGCCTCCAGTGAGTAACAGTCTGTGGCAATTAGTGGAATTCCTGTGGAATTTATGGTTCCCCCCATTGCTTCTTTCTCCTCTCCATATCTGGCCTTATCTACCATCAGGCCCAGTTTGTTTGCAAAGACATTCTTTTTAAAGACATTTCTTCTTTTTCATTCCTTTCCATTTGTATGTTTCTATTTGCTGTTTGATTTTTTTCTCTACCATAAATTTGCAGTGTTTGGTTTTCAGGCTTTTCTTTCTACATCTGAGAGGGAGAAAACCTATGTAAATAAAGTGAGCATCAGGTACTTACCTCTTGGTAGGGCTGTTATGAAAGTATCATTAACTTTGTATTTATTTTAAACCACCATATTAGCAGCTCCTGTCTGTGAGCAGAGATGACTGACAAATTCCCTAATTGTGTATATTTAGTGTTTGGCTCAATTCCCATCTCTAAGGCTCATGCTATTTAGGGCAAATATCCTCTTTCATGTGTGTATGAAACAAAAGACAGTACTGAGGAACACTAAACTTGCTACAAAATACCCTAAGCCATAAACCCCATGTCTTCCACCAAAAATGGACTTTGTCTGCTTGTGTGGTTTCCCTAGAGATGGTGTGGGTTGGGATCCAGACCTGCAAAGGGTGGGGCTTGGTGGGGAAGAAATGCAGGAGTTCACAGCTGACAGAAACGGGGTCAGTGTAGGATCCGGTCCTGGAAAACTTGTCACCTGCTGCCATCTGCAAGTGCTCTGTGGCACAGCATCAAATATTCCAGTAAGAGCTTGTTGTGATCATGACACCTTCACGTGCTCTCTGGGATCCTTTCACAGCCTGCTCTCTCTGCTGCTGCAGGTCCAATGCCTGTGCCTTGAATGCTTGCCTCATCTAGAAAACCATTTGATTTTCTCTCATTTTTAAGTAAGCCATTTCCACTGCTCCAGCTGAGCCCTCTGGCATTTCCAGTCATTGTTCAAGCTGATCTGGTCTGTATGTGAGGTTACTGGAGCAAGATCTGTTTTCACCTAGGGTGATGTAGATAACACCAGTGTGATTAACCTAAAAATCCTGAGGTGCTTTAAAAACACACATAGGATCCTTCTGGATTGTATTGGTCTGGGGGGTTGGCTTGTCTGAGAGCTGGAGCCTTGGGCAGTGGCGGGAGCCAAGGTTTTCAAGCAAACTTGGTACCTGGATCTTTAAAACAAACATCCCCAAGTCAGGAGACCTGAGGTGTGTGTCAGTGCTGGCCGGGCTGTTAGCTTTGTATTTGGGCTGTAGAGATTTTTACTACTGCTCACAGCTCCCCCATGCCCACAGTCACCTTTGTACTCGTGGAGAAACAGTTTTTTAACAGCTGCCAGCAACTGACACTTGAAGGTTTCGGTCACCAGAGTTGGAAAACCACCAGGGAGCTTCCTGTTCTTTACACTGAAATACTGTCAATATATTGAAATAATGTATTTCAATATATATGAACTAAGACTGAAAGCTGTTCCCCAAGCTGCATTTGTGAACCTGTCTGTGTGGGTGCTGTGCTTGCCCTCCCCCTGCAGCCCTGCTGGTATCCCCAGTGTGCTGTGGCAGGGGGGATCGGGATCAGCGTGGGAGCTCTGTGTGTGAGGAGCTGGTCAGGAGCCCAGTGGCAGCACCTGGGTTCAGGTGTGACAGGGGCTGTGTCAGCCCTGCTGCAGGCTCCCCCAGCTGAGCACTGGCTCTTTGGCAGAGGTGGTGTTTGAAGTGGCATAGTGGGAATAGACAGTTTCTCATACCTGGATTGGAGATTATTCCTGCTTCACCTGCTGAATGTTTTCACCCTAACTTTAAGGATGGGCAGGATGGGGCTAGTGGAAAAGGATCTTGCCTGTCTGACTGCCCTTCTCAAGCTGCAGGTGGAGGGAAGTCTGTGTCCTTGCAGCTCTCCAGTGGGAGCTGGGTGGACTGCTTTCACCCTAACTTTAAGAATGGGCAGGATGGGGCCAGTGGAAAAGCCTGTCTGACTGCCCTTCTCAAGCTGCAGGTGGAGGGAAGTCTGTGTCCTTGCAGCTCTCCAGTGGGAGCTGGGTGGACTGTGCTTGCCACAGCCTGGCACCGAGCCCAGCCAGGCTGCTGTGGGGTGTTCAGCACCCATGGCATCAGCTGGTCACTGCCCTCTGCTCTCGTGGCTTTGTGCTTGTGCCTGCAGCCGGGTGTTGCTCCCTGAAGGCACAGTCCCAGCAGAGAGGTTCGCACATCTGTCTCCTGCATCTCACAGCTCAGGAGGTGCTCCCAGGAGCAGCTCCCCACGGCGCTCCAGGGTGAGGGGAGAAGAAATCCTCTGTCTCTCCAGGGCACAGTTGAGGACAGCAGCAGCCAGAAGAGGAGGTGTATCCTCAGCCCAAGTTTAGCCTGTTGGACTCATGAAAAAACCTGCATTACTCTATCAAGTCCCCAGAGAACCAGTCTGGCACGATGCTCTACTGTGCCCCGCTGCCAGAGCAGACAGAGCCACTGCCTCAGCCAGAGCAGTGTGTGCAGCCCGGGCAGCATTCGGGTCATTGATTGCTCCGGGGCTCATCGACTGTGCTCTACATATCCCTGAGGAGAGGACACTGATCACTTGGTGGTGGAGAGGCAGCTGACGCTTTGCTTTGTTTTCCTTTCTCAGCTGGTTGCATCGATCGTCTTCATCAGCTTTGGTGTGATCGCTGCGTTCTGCTGTGCCATTGTGGACGGTGTCTTTGCTGCCAGACACATAGTAAGTGCTTCCAGGAAAACACACTCCTGCAGTACTTGCATCTAAGAAAACAAGTGATGGTGTCTGCAAGCCTGTATCAGGCCACATGAAACCCTGTGAATATATATCATGTGCTGGATGCTGCTTTAAATCACAAGCTTTAGAAAAATGTTATAATTAAAAAAAATGGCAGAAAGCACTAAGATCTTAAAGCTTTGCTTTGGGGTTTTTTTGGCTTTATGTGTTTATTGAGTATCAGAACACTTAAGATGTAATGTGAATTACAGCTATTGCCAAGGGACAAGATATGAGCAGTAGCATCTATTTTGTTTTAAATGTTGGCAGAGCTGGTTCTTAATGCAGAGTGAATCACAATGCTGTAGTAGAACGAAGCAATTTGATACAAAGCTCACTGAAGCATTACAGTATAAACAGGAAACATTTGCAGTAGGTTCTCAGTTTCCATTTGGTGACTTAAAAAATTATGAGCTGCTGTCATGACCAATCACTAGTACAGTGGGATGTGCAAAAGCTTTAGTTATTATTATAGAAATAAAAAGACGCAATTCCATTTCAGCTTTTTGATTGAAATTTGCAACTGCAAACAGGTTTTTTTTTTTCGTCCTGCAGCTTTGCAGTTTTATGACTTTTTAAAAAATTTTTGTCAAAAAGGGATTAAGAAGACAGATTTGGAGTTTGTTTGTATCAGAATGGAAAGGAATTTCAGAAGGTCAGAATTACTCCCTGTATCAGCTGGCTAGTTGTGCTCCCTGTGAAGCTGGCTCTTCCCTCCTGCCCCTGAGTATTCCAGTGGTGGAAAGGCAGGATTTGCTGGCAGAGCAAAGGGCAGCTCCTCTCACTTGTGTGATGGGTGTCTGTCTGTCTGGACAGAAACCAGCAAGTCTGGGCCATCTCTGACCCCCTTTGCAAGGGTGTGACCCCATGGGCTGGTTGTGGCATGAGCTGGCAGCTCCCCTGGCTCTGGGGGTGGCTGTGTGTCTGAGGCAACCAGAGCTGAGCAGTGTGAGACAGAGGCTTTGGTTTCTGCCTCTTGATGAACAGATGGGCTTTTGGCCTCACTTTACCACCTGACAGTCCAAAAATATCACTACCTTGCTGGAAATGTGCTCCTGCCACGCCAGCACAAAGGATTTTTCCTATTGCCAGCTGCTGCCACTGCCCTGCCAGCCCAGCTTTGGATCAGACACCTGGAGAGCCGGTCTGGCAGCTCCTGGGAAGGGCTGGCTGATGTGGATACACCTCTGGCATTGCTTTCCATGCCAGAGGTGTATCCACATCAGCCAGCCTCCATGAGGCTTTGCCTTGGAGATCAAGCTGCCACAAAGGGAGGCATTAGTGCATGTTTGTAGGCTGGAACGCTGATGATCCTCCAGAGCTTTCCCACAAGACACTGAAGAGCACAGGAAGGACAAATTTGTGAACAATTAATGAAAAATTGCTATGATTCAGCAGGAAGAACCCTCAGAAATCTTTAAAGCAGACCTGGGATGTGTCTTTTAGTTCAGGATGGCCACTATCACCCAAAGAGCCCAGCTTGAGAGACTGCTCCTACCATGCTGGCTGTAACAATTTGATGCCTCCAAGGACCAGGGTTAAACATCACCCGGGGCTCAGGGGACTGGGGTGGGGGCTGCAGAGCTGTTGCTGCATTGAGGAGCTGGTGTGAGATCAGGGTTGTGGTCGATGCCCCATGTGTGGCAAGGAGGATGAGTGGAGAGACGCAAATCTTGACTCCATGTTTCAGAAGGCTGGTTTATTATACTACATATTATATTAAAATGATACATTAAAACTATACTAAAAGAATAGAGAGAAAAGGATTCATCAGAAGGTTAGAAAGAACAGGAATGGAATGAATAACAAAATCTTGTGAGTGCTCACAGCCTGGACACAGGTGGCTGTGATTGGTCATCAAGTGAAAACAATCCACATAGGCTAATTTAAGATGCACCTGTTGGTAAACAATGTCCAGACCACATTCCACAGCCATCAGATAATTAACTGTTTACATTTCTTTTCTGAGGCTTCTCAGCTAGGAGAAAAATCCTAGCAAAGGATTTTTCATAAAATATCATGGCCACGCAGGGTCTCTCTAAAGTCTGGTCCCTTTCCCCAGCCCCTTTGGGTGAGTTTGTCTTTGCTGCAGGGCTAAGCCTGGCGCTTTCTCTGTGCAGGACCTGCGGCCGCTGTACGCGGGGCGATGTCAGTACTACTCCAAGAGTACAACCCCACCAGAGGTGAGAGCCCGTTCTGCTGTGCCCTGCTGCTTGGAGCAGGTGGGGAACCTGCTGCCAGGCAGCTGCTCCAGTGTCCTGGAGGTCTGCAAAGTGAGGAGGGGTGGGAGGCTGTGCCTGGGGTGGGAGCAGGGTGCTGGGAGCACTCGGGAGGTGGGATCCCCATGTACTGCCCCAGGAGTGATGGAGCAGATGGAGAGGAGGGCGTGTAGGGTAGGAAAATGCACCAGTTTCTCCAGGTCTGCAGCTGTGCATTCATAGCAGCTGGGTGGAGGGTTAAGGTTTCACACAGCAATAATTTCTGTGTATATGAGAAACAAGTAGCAGCCTCTGCACCTCTCCTGTTGTGTTCTCCAAAGAGAAGCCTGTTGGGGATGGATGATCTTGCCACATACTGATGGTGTGTATGGATGTTTGTCTGCCTTTGCTGAGCACTGATTATCTCTCAGAGCTTTCCTCACAAGTCCACAGGTAGTTAGGTAGTTCTGAATAACCATTATATACCAAATTAGAAGGCCTACAAAGTTAAATGCTAAACATTTAGCAGTGTGGGAGTGGTCCACTCTCTTTTCAGGCCGAGGACTGTCCATGTGTTACCACCCTCAGGCACACACAATTAATCACTTTGGTCATTTCTGCACCACTATTGGAATCTGCTCTCAGTTTGGGCCATGCTATTGACAGCTCTCTGCTCTGCCTTGCCCTGGGGTGAGGTGGGTTGGTTCAGCAAGGCCCTGGCTGCTTGCAGGAGTTGCAGAACCTCCCTCCTCTGCAGGCAGGTGCTTGTGTGTGAGCTCCCGCAGCAGAGGAAACGCTGCTCTGCTCCAGCCAAGTGCATCTCTGTTCCCATAGGAAGGCTTCGTGGGAGCAAGATAAGGAAGGAAAAATCTGCCTGGGGCTTATGTGGAGATCACTGAGAATTCTACATGTAGAGCAGGCCAAACACCAGCAGAAACTGTGTTTGGGGATTGTGTCCTTCTGTGCTTTATGTATTTTTTTTCTGTATTCACACAGGCGGTCTGTCACCCACAGCGCCGTGCCCCCTGCACACCGAAAATAAAAACCAACACCTGCTTCTGCTGTGACCTGTACAACTGTGGGAAGTAAGCCAAAAATGCCACTCCTGGCCGTGGGAAGGGCGAGCAGTGTCACGCTCCTTGGCGATAGCTCGCAGCTCGTTTGCAGGATAGTTAATGGCAGTTGTTGTGGGAAGGGACCTTAAGCTGTGTTTGTCAGCAAGGAGGAGTCCCAGACAAAAGGTAACCAGGTCAAGGTGGGTGTGAAATACGGCAAGGCCATCCCAGCTATGGGTGAGTATGCTCTGGGCCAGCCCAGATGGAAAAATGAAGAGCACTTTCATGCTTGGTGTCCTCCTCAGGTTTTCCACCTATTGAGTGTTGCTTGTCCTGACACCTTCCTTCTCTCTTGGCACTGGGTTTTGGTTTTTTCTTTGACAATATTGAAGAAGCAAAAAAACTGGGACAGTGTTCTTCTTTACCTTGCCACCATTCCATTCCCCGCCGTGCTAGCAGAGGAGAGTTAGCAGGCTGGTGCCATCTGTGCCTTCATAAACCAGTGTCCTCTGCCCAGTGAATGTCTTTCATGCTCACTCGGGGCTGGAAGGTGAACCAGCTCTGTGCAGTGAGTCAGGAGGAGGTTCCCAATCGAGAACCACTGCAGAGCAATCACACCGCTGAGATCTGGCTTCTGTGCCTAAATCAGCTTGATTTACAGCATGCGCTGCTTATATCTTGTGGAGTGTCCAATGTGTGTTAGCAAGGCATTAATAAATCGATTTTTTTACTGCTGGCTCTTGCCTAGAGCTGTTTCAGGCTTAGCATTTCTAACAGTACTTGGCTGGGCTGGCCTCCACTTAAATCATTGACTGTGGTGGAGGAAGATCAAAAGCTGCTGTTGGGAGAGGATGGGTGGTTCCCTGTGCTGGGAAGTGTGATCCCGGTCTCTGTAGGGCTTTGTGTGTGTGAAAGAGGCGTGAAGCTCATGCTTTCCTTGAGTAGTTTACAGAATACAATCACTTTTTACTCATTCTTTCCTTGGGCAGTTTACAGAGCACAATCCCTTTTTACTAGCTGAAGAGAGGATACTGATTGGAGAGAGAACTGATTGGAATGGAATGGAAAAGCTTAAAACTTTTCTGTGTTTTTCTTTTGTTTTTGTTGGTATTTTGCGTTTTTTTCCCCGTCCTGGCTCTGGGACCTGCCCCTGACCCACTTTCCCCTCTCTGATGAAAGATACCAGCTGTTGCTGTTTCAGTCTTGCTTAGTACCACGCAAACCTCCTGCACTGAGGAGGTGCAGGGTGATGTCTCAGTACGAGAGGCACGGACACTCAAGACTGGTTAGTGCACATGTAAAGGATGGAAACCGTGGCAAACGTGGCAGCAATCTTGCATTCTTGCTGGGAGCCCTGGCTCTGGCAGCACGGGACAAGCCCCTTCCCGAAAGCCCCTTCCCGCTGATCAACGAGGGATGTTCTCCCTGGGGGATCCGTGCTCTCACACATCTCCATAGGAAGGAGCACTTCAAACAGCACAATCAGGCTTTATTGTTAGAGGGTCACCGAGAGCTCAGGTTACAGAGGTTGTGCCAGCCAGCGCACAGTTTTGTAACCTGAGGTGCCTCGATTCTGCCTGAAATCCTCATCTGGTTGTGATGTTCCTGCAGTGGCCTCCTAAAATGAAATGTGGGAGTAAAAAGGGTAAAGAGGCAGAAGTTGAGTAATCAGCAGAGGAGGGTGACTTCTGTGAAAGGGGGCAGCTTCCTGCAGGCCTTGTGGAGTCTGCTGAACCTGGATCTCCTGTTCTTGACCTTAAATATGAGCCAGTTCTTCCACCTTTCCTCAAAGCTCTCATGTGCTCTGAGCTGAACCCTGTGTGTGAGCTGGGAGATAAGTCATTCATAAGCGCCTGGCACTGTTTGTCCCTGATAAATTTGTTTTGCTGTAGGCCACTACGCTACATCTGGTAAGCTGTGCTGAAGGCCAGCCTGTTCCCCACCCTCACTCAGAGAGGTCATTCCCGAAGAATTCCTCTGCAAGGCTTCAGCCCACTTGCTGCAGGAGTTGCTTTTCTTTTTCCAAAACAATGACCTGACCAGATTTGGCTGAGTTTTTTCTCTCTCTTTTCTGCGTGTGGAAAAGGTTCAGAGTGTGAGCAGAAAGATGAAGTGCCCAGCTTGCTGAGGGGCTGTGAGGGGCCGGTGGCTGGAGCAGGGCACGGAGCTGGAGCTGCTTGGTGGCCGAGCCCTGGCAGGAGCCGTGGTGCCCCTGTGCTGCCCCTGCCCATCCCACCAGCTGCCCTGGGGCTCTGGGGAGCAGCCAGCACTGCCTGGGGGCAGCTGCTGCTCCTCTTCCCAGGGTAATTCCAAGACCGGTTTGTCCTTGGTAAGCCCCCAGGACCTCTGTGGAGATTTCAGATTAAAGAAATAACAGGCAGGTTCAGACACAAAGTCATTTGTTTCAGAACAGAGCCAGTAATTGGTTTCAGACTCCCTTCGTGCAGGGAGATCATGGAGCCACAATCAGGGGGTCCAGGAGGCTTTATCCCCACTCCACTCCCTCGCTAGTAAGGTCCAGGTCATCACTGAGCTGCAGAATGCATTTTGCTGTCCAGCAGTACTGCTTGGGTTTTATGATATGTGGTGCATTTTTATTTTTTTTTATCATTACTGTTGTTTTTTTCCTAATCTAGCAGAGTAGAGATTTCTGGAGGGTACTATGAGTACATTGATGTCAGCAGCTGCCAGGACATCATCCACCTTTACCACTTGCTCTGGTCGGCAACGATTCTGAACATAGTCGGGCTGTTCCTAGGGATCATTACAGCAGCAATACTTGGAGGCTTTAAAGACATGGTAAGAGGATATCAATTCCTTGATGCATTAAAGAAAACAAATCAGGCAAATTGCCTTTAAAAATAATTATGGAAACTACTGGTATTTCAATGCAAATGATCTTTGCATTACTTCAGTCAGGGTGGGAAGAAGGGCAAGAAATAACTATAACGAAAAAGTGAAAGTGATTCACTTTTTGCTCTTGTTGTCACCACCTGAGCACAGTTAGACCATACTAACAGAATTGGGAGACTGTATTTTCAAAAGGAACCATCAGAGAGGCATTGGCAACACCAGGATGATTGAAAATAAACTCTTTCGTAAAAATTGATCTTCCTTTTCATAGTGTTCACATTCTACAAGGAAAAGTGTGGTGGTTGCTCATTAATTGTTGATTTTGTAGTTTAAGCAGCTGTGTTAGGCTGAAACTCTCCATCTAATTTCATCATGGTGCAGAACCTGAGAGGGTGAACTGGGGACCAAAACCAAACTTCAGATAATGAAAAAAATACTGTTCCAACAATGTGAGCTTTGAAATACCTTCACTTAACCAGGCTGCCTGTTACCTTCCATATGGTACAACACAACAGCACAAATGAAGGAATAGAACTGAATGTTCAACAGACACATTTGGGGCTTTTTCAGTCGCTTATGACTCATTTGGAATAACACAAAAACATTCACACAGAAAAGAGATTTGTTGTCTTGGCTAAATGTTTTTCTTACAAAGAAATCTTGGGCCCTGCACTAAGGGTACGTTGTTTCAGAACTCTGAACTCTTTTCAGACTCACCAATATCTTCCCAAATAAAACAGGAACACGTTCCTAGCTGTGCATCACGGCCCTTTGACATTTGATCCACACCAGAGAGCCTCTGCAAACAAAGATGTCTAGAAATGAACAGCAATGCACAAAATGCACCAAATAACAGAGCAATGTGGAAGTAATGAATAATTTCTCCTACTTGTGAAGAAGTAAATCTGTCTTGGGGGGTACTGGTGTGCACTGGGCTACTGCCAGCTTGTTGTTTGGAATCTGAAACAATAAGGGCTGTGGAACGAAGTGACCTTGGAGCGTAGCTGCTGCCTGAGAGGGAACTGGATTGCCAGTTGCTAATTCAACAGAGTTGACATCTAAAGACACACAGTGCTCCTTTAAATTATTTCTGCTTTCATTCAGCTCTCAGCTTTCTGTGACTGGGTTTGCAGCCTCATACTCTCCTCTTTTTGTTTTGATAGACTCCTTCCCTCCCTACGCTGAACTGCAGTGTTGAAAACGCTCACCCTTCAGTGACCTACTACTCCAGGCCACAAGTGACATCTTACAACTCCTACTACCACAGCACTCCTCACCTGCCTCCCTACTCTGCTTATGACTTTCAGGTGGGCAGCATTACAGGATGTTTCCTTGTTTAGCAGCAAGGTTAAATCCAGGCAATCTGCAGGACTCTGGGCCTGTCTTTCTGTCATTCACACAGTTTAATTTTCTTGTTCCTGCAGAAAATACCAAATTTTTCCTACTAGGCATTGGTCCTTGGCAGTGCTCTCTCTTACTAAGGCAGTGTTTTCCTGAAAGCTGTCCTTGAAGTGAAGGCAAGAGGGAGGACCTGCTGCCTGCCTGCCTCCCCATCACTCACTAGTAGAGATCACATTAAAAATGGGCACTGCCTCTGGCACTGCAATGTTCTGAGGAGAGAGGCAAAGCCAGGTGATCAGGTACTAGATTTTATTAGGCCAACTACTGTGTCTGGGAGAAATAGAAGAGCTTTTGGAAACAAGCTATTTGAGCTGAGGACACGAGATGCCTGAAAAGTTATTTTGTTGTGGTTATTTTCCACATACTTCAGCTGGTCTAAGAGGGGTCCCTGCAAACATCCCCTCTGCTGTAATGCATCCCTTCGTCTCTGAGCTGTGGAGCTGTGCTGTTGGAAACAGCAATTTCATGTGAACCTTGCTGTCAACAGCAGCTTTCACTTGCTGAAGCAGATGACATTTCCTCCTCTGCTCTTCTGGCAGGTGGATGTTACCACAGGGGTGATGTTAATTAACACATCACACTGCTACCAGGACTAGAGACTTTTTTTTAATTAACAAGAGTTAGGAACTTGGTCATCAACAAAGAGGTGTTGATAGCCACCACGTCCCTCATCTGAGCCGTGCATTGGAGGTAACACAAATCTAAACCTTCCTGGGTCTGCTGCTAGTGCCACTGGACAATGCTGTTGTCAGGGCTCCTCAATAGAATTGAACCCTTAAGTCAGAACTTCTAGGATGTATTTGTGACTCACTTTTGAGATCAATGAAACCTAGGACACTCACTGGTGCTGTGTAACTTGCTGCAGTTACAAAAATGCCAACCTCAGTGCATGCCAAACCAAGCTGTGCTACAAAGTCCTTTTCCCAGTTTCTCAGCAGCTCTAAGCACTGTCTGACCCAGAGCTTGCCAGCGTGGCAGCCCAGCTCCTGCAGCGAGCCCAGCATGGGTGATTTCCCTGCCTTGTAACTGGAAGCACTGCTGGGCTCTGCTGACACAGCTCAGCCAGACACATCAAAGCGTCCGGGTCCCACTGCTGTGAGCTCAGGTGTTGGCTCAGGAGACGGCACAAAAGCTGGGCATAAACTCAATTCATCTAAATTTAATGTAGCCAAGTCCCTCTTTAACATGAAATTCCAGGTCTAAGCCTTGCATAAGCTAAGCCCAGGGAACTTGGGACCTGCATTAGCTGAGCCTCTGCTGTGGAGACTCCCTTGCCTTGAGCCCCACTGTGCTCCAAGCAGTGACCCTGCCACCCTGACCCCTGTCCCCTGACACCCCCGGCACGTGGAGCACGCCCAGCCATGCCTCTCAAATCCCTTCCAAAGGATGCACTCCCTCTGGTGCAAGAATGCTTCCCACTCATTCCACACATTTTTCACAGGAGAAAAACAACACACCAGAATTCCTAAGGAAGCCTGGGCCCTGGCAGAAACCTGGCTTTCACACACAACTCTAAAATGGCAGACCCAGTTCTCTGGTTTTTAGAGCAGCTCATTCACTGTTGCTGCTGGCTGGTGTGTGACACCCAAGATTTGAGAGGAACTCATCAGTTTTCACTTGAAATGCAGGAGAACACAGAAGTGATGAGATTTTTTTTTTTAAAATATCTTCAATTTTGGATCTAAGGAGCCTCATTTTTCAAAACTGTTACTTACAGGCTGTGCTTCCTCCGAATGCAACAAGTTATCTGAAGTGTTATTTGTATGTACACGATTCACTGAGGTGAACCTTGAAATGTTAATTTTGAACTGTTTGGTAATGAAGTATCAGTTTGACAAAATCCATTAGGAAATGGTTACATTAGAGCCTTTGCTGTCTCCCTGCAGCATTCCAGCGTGTTTCCAGCCTCCACTCCTTCTGGCCTCTCGGATGACCCCCAGTCCCTGTCGCCATCTCCCAGCTATATGTGGGCCTCCAATGCACCACCTCGTTACTCACCACCCTATTTCCCACCTTTTGAGAAGCCGCCACCTTACACGCCATAAAGAACGTGGGAAAGAAGAAAAAACATATTTGCCATCGAAATAAGTGTGAACATTTTGTATTTATATTTTACTGTGGGAGGGAGCAGGAGAATACAGAAGATAATTGCAAATTAAAATATTAGATTGGGCTGTCCTTTTTTGCGAGACTTATTTCAGAAGTTTTAACAATGGCCTGTGACAAAGGGGACAGACTTCTGATGTTTTAATGAGTCACTGAGTAGCAGGTGACCTAAATTTCAGCCTCTTTGGTTCATGTAGTCCTTGATTTTTAATCAAGTGATCCAACACAGATGACAGATTCTGGTCTGCCTTACTCCATCTTGTGCCAAGCTGAAGTAAGGGTAGCCAAGATCAAGAGTTGCTAAAGATTATCAGTTTGAGGTGAGGGTGCTTGCAGACAGCACCACTCAACACTGGTTTTGTTTGGCCTTTGGGCTCCAGTTGCTGGGATTTTGGCTGGGAGGACACAGGACCTAGCTCACATCGCTCGTTGGCCCAACACACTGGAAAAATTTTGGGGGGAACCGTGACAGTGCCTCAAAATGTAACCCTGTTGAAAAGGATAACATCATAGGATAGCCTCATGCATGTGTAGCAAAATAATCAGAATATTGCTTTTTTGAGGGGGGGCAAGCTGTTTTTATTTCAGGTTGCTTCTTAAGATAAAAGATGAAATGAAGTTGTCTCTCTGAATTCTGTGTTAGTAATGCTGAAGTCAAACAGTTTGGGTGGTTGCACTGCCTAAATTGTCCTTGTATTCCTATAAAAAACCATCAGGAACTGTCTACAAGTCACCGGAACAGTGCAGTAAAAATGTTATTTATTTATTTATTTGTTTATGTTTTCTGTGTTTGGGAATTTCTTTTTAAGCTTGTACTTTTAACTTTTTTAATGGACTGAATCAGCACCCTGAATAAGCACTGGTTTAGTAGCTGTATTATGGGCTGCACATAAGGAATATCCACTACTAGTTCTCCAAGATATAAGTCTCACATGGATGACATTCAACACCCTGTAATATAGGACAAACCTGAGGAATTTGCAATTACTGTTGTGACTTTCATTTAATCTTCAGCTGATGACTGTGCTGATTGATCTAGATTCCAGCAGATTTTGCATGCATCTTGCATAACAAAAGGTCAGCTTTGATATGTGACACACTGACCTCTAAAGTGTGGTTCTACTCCAGGAAGTGATTTCAGATGACAGTGTTCAGATCTGACCTGCTCAACCTGAGTGTTCTCAACTGCTTACTTCAGGGATAAAAGCAACATTAACATTTTACTCTTATTTCCCAAAGATATCATTTCCTTGGCATCAGTTTGTTGACCCTAATCCTCAGTTGCCTTCCTTTACTTGCAACTGATGCAGACAAAAAAGTACCTAAAAGTTAAATCTGGCTTTCAGAATCAAAATGGAATACATGCTGGTGGGTTGGGGGAGAATCCAGTTGGATTTTAAACTGTGGCACCTACCTTTAATCTATAAACAATATTAAATGCTGTCAACATGGAAAACAAACACTGAAATCTCTGATCTCACTTTTCAATGTACACCCACACTTTATAATGCTGTTTTTAATCCTATGCATTTGCAGAGCCTTTAGGCTAGACTGTGTATTAACTTTATCATTTCCACTGTCAAATACTAATCAGTATGTTAGTTCATTAAAGGATGACACTTTATCCAGAAGCAAGCGTGACTTTTCTCCACTAGGAAGGGAAAATAAACAGCTGGAGAAAGGAATGCAGCTCACAGGATTTAAAGCAATAGTGTATGTAGAACATATTCTGGTGGCATTTTGTTTTACTATAGAATGTTGAAGTGCAGCTCCTATAAATTTGTGTACTGGAAATAAATTTATATACTGGGGCATCCTCCATTTTATATTACATTTTATTGAATTAAAGAGATAAAAAGAATCTCCTGATAAAGAGATCATGGGCAATTTCAAAACAGACAGTACTTCTCTTGATAAAACTCCCCACAAAACTAGAATCAGAAGGGCACATTAATTTAGTATCAGAAAACATCTTATTGCTTTATCTTTGAAATAAAAGCTAACAGTCCTGTCCCACTTCTGACAAACACTGTACCATTTGTGCCTGTCAAATAAATAGGGCTAGAAGGACATGGGGACACCACAGGACAGGACTGAACATCCTGAAGAGAACGTAACTTAGTGGCAGAGAAACAATTAGGAGATAAATTGTGTCATTGGTTTTGAGTTGAAAAATACTAACCTTAGGAAATCATCCAAATTCTCTCTTTTTTTTTTTTTTTCCTAAGGAATATTTTAGCAAAAATTACATTGCTGCTTTAAATTCACTATGAAAGGACAAGTACATTTCCACATTTAAAAACTTAGTGGTGGTATTTTCTGTTGAATTACCTGTTTCATTCTGCTTGAGTAATATCCAAATTCTCTTTTTTTTTTTTTTTTTCCTAAGGAATATTTTAGCAAAAATTACATTGCTGCTTTAAATTCACTATGAAAGGACAAGTACATTTCCACATTTAAAAACTTAGTGGTGGTATTTTCTGTTGAATTACCTGTTTCATTCTGCTTGAGTAAAACAAAGCATTTAATGTAACTGCAACATTCTGCACTGTATTTGTCATTTCTTATGAGAATGTCAAGTTTGTGACTCATATGTACCCTTTTATTACTTTGCCAAAGTTAAATAAAATTGTGTGACTTTTGTAAACATTTACCAATTCTATTTTACATTTTAGCAACCTTCCTTTTTTACAAGCATCTTTAAAGTTATTTTTAAACAAACAGTAAAATTTACCTTTAAAAAAAAATCAAAGCAAAAAACTCCCCCCCCCACAGGATTAGCCAAAAACTCCTTCAGTTCTGTTTTTGAAGGCACTCATGCCCCCACATTTGACAATTCTGCAGTTTTACCATAACATGGTGCCCTGACCTCAAGCTCTCTGAAGTTACTGCTGCTGATTTTTCACTTCACACAGATCTGAATAATCCAACCAGTGCAGTCTCAGTGTCTCCTTTGCTTCCTTTGGGCATATTCTGTCCTGATGATGTCAGCAGAGCGAGGTAGAAGCCCTGTGCCAAGGAGATAAAGGCATCCAGAACATAATTTGGTATGTTACTTATTAAATTGCATTCCTACATGCCATAAGAAGTCTACACAAAGTAAGTGACTATTTCCTGTTGGCCCCAGGTCACCAACAATGGAACTCTTGCAAATCACAACCAGTCAGCAGCTGGTAAGAAGAGCCCAAAGCACAAGTGAGCTGAAGGCACAGCACTGGTCACTATGGATGTTTTACTGGTCCCTAGGTCGGGGTTTCCTTGGCTTTGAGCTCATTTGCAATGCCTGCAGCTGGTCAGAGTGCTGCTCTGCCTGTCCTGGGAGTTCCCATCCACCCCATCGATGGCAGCACTCAGCTCACAGCACACTGGGGTTGTTGAGCTGATTTGCTTTCTTGGAAAGTGTTCGACAAAACCAATTAAACAGCATCAAAACAAACAAATTCAATTAAGGACCCAATAAAAACACCTCTCCCTGTTCCCCTCCACAGTGGGTTCCCTGCTGTTCCCAGACATGGAACAGGAAGCTACAAACATGTTAGACTGTAGAAACTGAGTTGCCATCAAAAAGAAACATATTACACTCACCTTGAGAATTAAACTTTTTTATTTTTGCCATAGAAAGCTCTAAAAACTAATATCACGTGTTGATTAATGAAAAGTAGAACACAACTTTAAAAAGTATGTTAAGGAAAGACTGTACAACTATATACATCACAGACTGGGGAAAACCAAGGAGTGTTTCACATGGAACATCTCCTAGGCAATAGCTGTAGAACTCAGAATTCAATGTATATAGTTGTCAGCTTCTGCATCTTTTTATAAGCTGCATGCCTTAACAGAACAAAATAAATAAGCAGTAGACGTTATTCAATATTTATTTAGTTCACATAGTGGAATGTTATGGTATGTATCCCCAAAGAAACCAGACAATGAGGATGCAGACACCATTACCATATTTTGCAGCAGATCTGTTAATGGTTTTATATGCATAATAAATGACTGTGAGGTTTGCTACCTTAGTCTGTTGAAATTTTTCATTTCTATATAAATGCTTTGTCAGATTCAACCTTTTTCTTCCATCATCCCAAAGCCAATTTCTTAATATTTACATAAGTTTTTTCATTAAGTTAAACTGGAAGTTAAATGCTTACAAAAACAAACAAAAACACAAATGTAAGTGCAATAGCCAGAAATCTAAATATAAAAGCTTACTCATGGCCCCATAAAGTTTTCAAATAATGGATTTCCAAACCAATAAATACTGGAAGTGGAATTAAAAAAATGCTTTACATACCTCTGGACTTTGGATATCAAAATCACTTCCAAGGAAAACTGAAGACCCTGAGACACATGCAAGCACGAGTCTTCTAGCAGAAATAGTTACAAAGCCCTAATTTTCCAGTTTTCCTCCAAAGAGAGACCTTTACTAGGCACAGTTTAATTTAAGGATTTAAATACATCAGCAGCAAATAGTGATAGCCATTATGTTTAATTCTACACTTTGTAATGTATGCTTAATTCCAGATCCCAACACAGGCTTTACTTAAGAGTCGGGCTCAATGATCCTTGTGGGCCCCTTCCAACTCAAGACTATTCTTGATTAAACATGTGTCATGTCAATAACAAAAATAAAATTGCATTTGTCCTGCCACAAAATTCAGGAAGTCCCAGCACAGCACCAGCCACCTGTGCCAACACAGGCAGTCCACACTCAAGTCCCATGGTGACAGTGTGTGACTGCAGAAGTGCCACCTCAGTTACATCCCACATTCAAAGCATGACCCATTGTATTCAAAGGGGTCTGCAATATGATCTGGAAATAATCAGGTATATCGTGTTCTTGGCTGACAAAGGAGAAGTGCTGAGCACCACATGCACCACAAATCCTCCTCCCATCACTGCTCACGTGGATTTCTGGTATCGTTTTTGTAGCTCAACTTATATTTGAACCATTTACCATTTAAGTGCCTTTCTGTGAAGAGTACTGTTAAAGGTCTAAAACCTTTAACTTTGACAGTCATAAAATCAAGACACTAACTTAAAACATGAAAAAGAAAAGAGAAACCTGTAACTGCAATTTAAGCAATTAAAGGTTTCCATAACTAGTACTATGCACAATAGTCTTTCCCAGCCACCTCTAGAACTTGAGGAGATTTCATATTACCATTTACAAAAATTCAACAAGTCACTAACTCTGAAATGCTAAACTAGGACTCCAGTAAACAGCTGTTTTTATCTACCATTTCCTGATCAAGTTGGACATCTAATTCATCTTTTAACTGTTAAAACAGGCACCAATTGCAAGGAGATAAAAAGGGCAACATAATAAACCCAAACCTGGAAACAGCTGCAACGAGACAACTGCAGAGAAATTATACTTTGGGTCATGCTGTATAAAGGGTATTTTCTGGTTGTTGGTTTAGTCCTCATCTTCCAAAAGATGTATAAATGGGGGCAAGTGTGGGGGGAAATCCGAATCCTTGTTATACCTGAAGATCCAGCCAAACAGGCATACAAGATCTGCCTCAGTCTCAGTGCTAAACCAATACAGCACTTACATGAATTCATAGTTTTGAGAAACCTTCAGCTAAAAAGAAATAATATTTTTATCATTTAAAAATTCTGCACTGAAGCCCTTCTTCTTGAAGTGGGGGAAAAAAAAAAAAAGGAACACTTTATATCAAACTAATTACTGGCGTTTTTTCCGGCAGTAAGAAAATGCAACAATATTTCTCAAGCTGTAAGAAGAGTAAAATTATCTCCTTCTTTACTATTCAGCTTTGTAGGGTTTGGTTTTTTCCCATTGCAAAAAAAGTAAAAACCAAGGTCCAGGACACTGAATACTTAGCTCACCATACTGCCAAGTGTAAGTAAAGTTTGTTCAAGTTAGCCCTAACTGAGTATTGCTTGCTGACAAGACTTTTTGCATGAAGACAGATGATGCATAATATTTATGAAAGCAGAATTAGGATGCTAGCTCAAAAACAGACAACTCCAGTGCAGCAGGGGATCATGTATTTTGGCTCCTTGTTCGCAAATGTGAGTTGTGGGATTATTTTTTTAAATGGTTCCATGACCCAGAGACTATGATGAAAACATTTTACTGTTTTCTTGGTTAACATCTAAAGAGAATTCAGCATTAAAGTGCTAACATGAAAGAAAGGGTTTACATGGTAAGTATGGGTACAGGAAATACCTCAATTAGTTTAGAAATATTTCTAGCTCTTTAGAAGGAATTGTACATTTTCAAGCCACAAATCCTCACGTTTTGATCAAATTTAACATATCTGAAAACTCTGGTAGTGCCTCAGAATGTCTCACTCTCTATTCAAGTGAATTTTCTGATTAATTGCTTCCACAAATCATTGCAATTAACATGGTCCATCTAAGTGTTACCATTTGGTTACTTGGTAGAACAAGTTAACTTCTTTTGACTTTAACCTTTGATTTTACAGCAATTTCAACAGTTCAGTTAAAACAGCTGCAGTGCTCCCGCACTGAACCCTTTTTCCAGCATTTCAAACATTTCAGTAAGATTCTGGTATCACAAACTCAAACTCAGTACTTCCCTCTGACGGGTTTTGTTTAAAAATTGTTTCATTTCCCTGCGGAACGAAAATGTCATCCCAGGTGATTTGTTTGGCTGGAGGGTTGGACGTTGTTCCCTCAGTGCCATCCTTCCCTGAGCCAACACGATAGACGACTCCCCCCTGGTTCATGCCCGGGACGCTGCTGGGGCGGTCACTGATGTAGGCGTACTGCCGGATCTGCAGGGACCTGCAGGGGTGCAGCCGGTACAGCTTGGTGTCTCCGGAAGGGTCCTGGCTGTGAACAGATCTGATGTGGGAGATGGTGATTTGGTAGTTGATGAAAGATTTGCCGCACGTCAAGCACTGGTACCTTCGCTCCCCGGTGTGGTGGAGTTCGTGCTTGGTACGATACTCTGCGAGAGCAAAGACTTTGTCACAGTAGCGGCACGGGTACTTCTTCTCCCAGGAGTGCACGTTGAAATGCCTCCGCAAGCTGGTCAGGCACGCGTACGACCTCTTGCACACGATACAAATGTAGTAGACTCTGCCGTCCACTATCAGCTCGTAGTGGTCATCGTGCTTTACTTTCATGCGTTTCCCCTTTGGAGATTCATCACCAGACTTTTTGGGTGTGTCATCGGGCTTGGCTTCCCCTTCCTCAGAGTCACCCTTCACAGGGATGACTATGTCATAGGTATCCTCACCGATGTTTGCATAAACCTTACAGCCTGTGGATAAGCCTCCTATTTCAGTTGCTGTATCTAATGTTATGATTTTCTGCCCATCTGCCACATTCTTTGATGTTAGACCCAAACTTAATTCCTTGTTGTTTCCAGAAAGGACATCTGAGATTTTTATTTTATATTCTCCAGCTTTAGTAGCTGGCTCTTGTGAAAATGTAACAACCTGTTTTTTCTGTACGCCTGATCCTTCGGTGCTCCCTGCCTTAGGAACAGAAGATTGCTGAACCACAGAGCTGTTGCCGACCGAACCAGGACTAGAGGAGCCAATGATATCGACATCATCTTCAACAACCTCTTCATCATCAACAGCAGTTGCTTCCACTTCAGTTACGGAGCCGTTACTGGATGGCTGCTGGTTCTCCTCAAGTAAATTAATTGTAGGAGTCACATGTGTTTGATGCAAGGAGCTGGCACCAAGTGATGAGTTAAGCAGAGGCTTGTTCAGCACAATGATATTGGGAGTAAAATGCTGCGGCGTTGCCGAGACGAATGATTCAGCACCTGTCTGTGTTTGGCTTGGGCTTAGCTGAGCGGCAGACAAAGTGAGGTTCTGAGCTGCTGTGCTGTTCGTCAAATGGGGAGAGCCACCACTGCCACAGGATTTTTGGTCAGAAGCCCCAGCTGGACTTGAGCAAGGCTGGTTCTGGCTTGCAGCATTTTTGTCTTTAGTACTTTCTTTTGGGGGAACAATCTCAGAACAAAAAATTACATCGTCATCATCCTCCTCATCCGAATCGCTCACTGTAATTTTTGTAGTCTCGTATTCTATGCCATGTAAGGAGAATGACTGTGTTATAACGGGCATCCCATCTGCTGCCTCTTGCCCCTCTGGCCGTATTACAGTCACCTGTGTTTCAGCATCTCTTTGATTTGGACTAGAAGCTGAAGTGTTTGAAGCACTGTCTTTGACCTCGCTTGGCACATTCTTGCCTTCGGCCGGAGGTATGCCCAGATCAGCTATGAATTTAACACCCAGCTCCTGCCCTGATTTAATCAGTTCATCAAGTAAATCAGATCGGACACTGATTATTTTGGAACTATAAATATAATTAAGAATTTCTGCAAAAATTTCTGCTCTTACAAAGCTCAGTTCAACCACTTGACCAGCCACTGAGAAAAGCTGGTGAAAATATGTGCTTGAGGCTGAAAGGATGTTTCTGTGAGCTCGAAATTTCCGGTCCTCCACAATGACTGTAACATCACAAAAAAGTCCATGGCCACGTTGCTCATTTAAAGACTGAAGGAGCACACTAGAATACTGTGTATCTGTTGCAGAAATAAGTTTTTTCCCCTCCATTCCTACAAAGGGAAAGCAAAAGAGATCAAATTAGTAAAAATGCAGATTAACAGTTTTAACTACATAACAACATTCACATATTTACTGTCTATTCCTTCTTTAGGAAAAAACCAATCTGAGATACTGTTCAGAAGATAATGTGCTACTGCACTCTGCAAATTTGTTTCTTACTGTTGTTTGTCCTTTCCTCTTCTCCATAGTGTAAGTGGAATTCTGAATATATCCTCTGTACGTACAAGGTGAGGAACAAAGAAACACCACCTCATCTTAAGTAACAGCAAATAAGGTTAATTGTAAAACCAAGAAGATGGAAGTTTTTGGGTCCCAAAAGCAGCTTTAAATATTATTAGTAATTTCTTTTTAATTGTGAAATATTCCATAGATTGTTATGAGAAAACCCAAAAGTTATTTATGGCCAGACACCAGAATCTGTGTGTTGGTATATTACCAGCCGAGTCAATGAAAACGCTATGGACAGTGCGCTTCCTTCCCCAGAAATAGAAACTTTTCCTTCCCCAGAAAAAAACCCTTTTTTTAACCCTACGTCATATATTTGCAAGGCTTTGCATTTCAAACTGAGACACTGAAGCAGCACCATAGCAAAAGAGATCTGCAAAGTCAAAGTAACCTATCTGCCACCACTGCCTAATCAAAGCCCCCCAGTAAGCCGCAAAAAGTAACATCAAAATACAGAACGGCGAGCCACGGGCTCTAACTTTACCCGTAAAACTTTTATTTCCGCAGGCCGGGCCGGGCCGGGCCGGGCCGGATGAGACGCCGAGGCCGGAGTCGCGCGGCGGCCGCACGCAGCCGGGGAGCGCGTCCCG
>NW_024498462.1:6932518-6944575 GCF_017590055.1 Onychostruthus taczanowskii
CGGCAGCCCCGAGGCCGCGGGGCTCGGCGCTGCGGGGTCTCCGCACGCTGCCTGGGACCCCGCCTGCAGGAGGCCGCCTGCGGACGCCGAGGTGCCGAGCGTGCGGCCTGACCCTGCTCCAGCGCAGTGCGGGACGCTGGGGACCCGCACACGGGCCTCGCTGCGGCCTCGGCGATTCCCGCCTGGCTCCCGGCTCCGCCGCGCTCCGTGTCCCGGGCGGAGGCGGCGGCAAAGCCCGGCACCCGCCTTACGGCTGACCGTGTGGATGAGGCCGTGGAGACGCTGTTTCCCGCTGGGTGTCATTTCCTTCCCGGGGGCATTGGCGCAGCCGGCACCCCCGCCCAGCACCCAGGGGAGCTCAACCCGCACCGAGCACCCCGCGTCCTGCTGCGGGAGCATTTCTTTGCGCCACAGGGACACGTGTTAGACTCTGCCAGCAGCTGTACAGACATGTACGGCTGTGACACAAAGTGCCTTTGACCAAAATTGACTCAACTGCACATTCGACATGTGGCCACCAAAGTGACACATTCACGGCGTGGCCTCTTGCAAACTCTTGCTGTTCAGGCATGCTCGAAGAACACCAAGATCATAAAAGATATTTTTGTTTTTGGTTACTGATCTATTCCTTTTTTTTTTTCCCTATGCATTCTGTGGACTTGAACCACAGGGGTTCCTGATTTTTCTTAAGATTAAAAAACTTTGACGAGAACAACTGTCCTGTCAAGTTTGACAAGAAATGTAACAGGCCACAGCCACTGCAGACATGACTGCAAGCCTTCACCTCATAAACCAGCAATGAAATGGTCCTGCCCAGGTTTATGAGCAAGAAATAAATAATAATTTTCTTCTAGCAAGAAAATTACCTGCCAGGCTCCCTGTATTTGTATAGTTAGTAACACAAGTGCATTTCTGAAGTGAGCCTTCAGATTTTAAATGTTACAAAAGCAGTTTCTGTTTATTTATATGTTTTACCAGAGAGTCAATTGAATGAGGATAAATAATAGAAAAACATCAGGGGAAAACATCCCCCTCATCAGGGGAAACACAGGCTTTTCTTCCTCACATGACTCCTTAATTATTTTCTCCTTTGATACAGGTTCTTCATAATTTTTACACAGGAGACTATATTAAATGAAAATAATACTATAATTGTTTTAATATTTAATCCAGTGCTTTTTTTCTCCTGCAAAAATGTGTGATGGCCCAAATTAAACAATTTCTTAGCCTTTCATTCTCCAGCTTTAAGGATTTCTCTTCTCCCTGCCTCTTCCAATACTAAGTAACTAACAGGAAAATTTACAGCTACAGATGAGCACTGACTTGGAAGAATCCCTGCTCCTGAGGCATCACCAGATCTCAAAAACCAGGTTCGAACCACTTATTCTGAGGCACAGAAATGGTGCCTGATGTAAAAGCTGCTGGCAGGGCTGCACCATCTCCTTGGCTCTTACCTTTCTCACAGCAGCTTTTCTCTAGGGCACCTCCCTCTGTCAGATACAAAACGTGAACGCCACTGTCACATTGCTGCAGTCAGGACACAGAAAATGCTCTCCCCGGCTCAGCCACTTTGACTGAAGCTGCCACCACCTTGCTGCACATGAAGGCTGAATTTCAATGTGCTTTTTTTTGGTCAGCATGCATCTCCTAGTTTAGGGGTTGTTCTTTCCACTTTTTAGATAAGCCTAGAAAGTGTTTGGTGATTCAAGTCACATAAAACTTTACAATATAAATACCAATATAAAAGAATCATCCTATCTAAGATATTGACACTAAACATCAAGGACACAGAACTACACATGGTCTTTTGGAACTTACATAAGAGACCCAATGGCAACTTTTATCTTAATGTATAGAAGTGATCAAAAAAACTTTGGGATGGAGGTTCTGAAAATATGAACTACAAATTTAAAGAAATTTATGTGCAGGCTTTTGCCAGAAGACAAAAAAGTATGCAATTCAGTAATAAGTTTTCAATTAAGCAATTTGAGCTCTTCTGTTTTTAAAAAATCCACTTTGTGAGAACAGAAAATTCTTTTAAAGAGCTGACAAATTTGAGAGACAAAGTAGCATTCTTCATCATGAAAACATGTATTTTATATTAAAGTAAATTAAATTTTATAAGCAGAACAGTTAAGGGTTTTCAATAAAATTGAAAATCAATAGTTATCCTACCTAAGACTACCTTTAAGGACAGAAATATTCTTCCACTGTGGGAATTTCAAATAAAACATCACTGCTTCTGAAAGACTCTAAAATGCAAATTTCCATTATCTGTGCTTTGAAGAAATCTCTGAAAGTATTTCTCCTGCCAATCCCATTACATAAAGTCTCATATAACTGAATTAAGAGTCCAGTGATCCTTTTTATTGACATTAGTAGTTGCTGTAGGTGCTGTTATGCGCTGCATGACATTATAACTTGTGTACAAAAGCACTTCAAGCCACCTAACAGTATTAGGTAACACAGGTGCAGAGTGCTCCTGAGGCAGATGTTTTAGTTACCATTTAGTCAGAACTAAAATAATCCAAAATTAGTTTGTCAAAATTATCCAAAGAAGGGAGAAACTGGGCTGTCCTCACACAGACACAGGCAACAGTAACACCACACACATGGGCAGTCTCTGGTAAATCTTTTCCCTCCCTGTTCTGCACATGGTCCCTTGCACCCAAAGAAATACACAATTTAGGCTTCGATTATTTTTATGCTGCTTATGGTAGGTGTGGGAGGTAAAATATTGTTTCATTTGTGAAAAAGAGACTGGCATACCCTGACATAGTTTCTAGACAGCATAAACCAGCATGGGCTCCCCAGGCTGGAGCAGCTGTCCAAAATGCCCCGTTCACACGGAGCTGGCCAGACCCAGCGGATTGCACTGCACCTTCCAGAGCTGAGCAGAAACTCGGGGTTTATTTAAGAAAGCTCCGTGGCAACGTGGCCAAACCTGAGGGGGAAGTGCGCCCACAGAAGAGTGGCTGTCTTATGTGAATGCATCATTTGTATCATCTTTATCCGTAAAGGTTAAGGAAAAGACTTCAGATCTCAGTGCCAGCACCATGTTCACCATTAAACCGTGTCCTTACGTGCCATCTCCACAGGGTTTTTTAACATTTCCGGGGATGGTGACTCCACCAGCTCGCCGGGCAGCCTATTCCTGTGCTATAACCTTTCCCATGAAAAAAATTTCCTAATAGCCAATGTAAACCTCCCCTGACGCAACTTAGGGCCATCTCCTCTCGTCCTGTCAGCTTTGCCCTGAGACGCTGCCCGGAGCGGCGGCCAGCGCCGTGTCAGGCCGCGCTGGGAGGCGCCGGGCCCCGAACACCCGCGAGCGGGCCTCGCCCGGGCCGGGCCGTGTCAGGCGGCGCCGGGCCCGGGCAGGAAGGGGGAACCCCGCCGGGGCGAGCGCAATGGCCCGAGGCGCCTGAGCCACCGGCGGAGCCGCAGCCGGTCCCGCAGCCCCGGCGCGCCGCGCTCCTCCGCGCACCACGGGCACCACCACCACGGCAAATGGCCCGAGTACTACGAGAAGGAGAAGGAGGAGATCCTGCGGCAGCGGTGAGCGCCGGCGGGGTGTCGGGCCTGCCCTGCCGGGCCCCGCTCCGCACGGAAGGGACGGCGCTCCCGGGAGGGGCGGGTGCCGCGGGGCGGCCGGGCCTGGCTCTGTGCGGCCCCGCCACGGACTCTCGGCCCTTTCACGGGCTCTCCGTGCGCTCCCCCGGGCAGGGCCGGCCGGGGGGACGGGACCGAGCTCGGCTGGAAGCGGGGTAACAGCTGCTACCGCCGGTTCTCTGCTCTGTGCGGAGCTCTGCTGCCACACTGCCCCTGCGAGCTTGCTCCTGGCTCCGGGTGTTTCTTAGCCTTACTCTGGCTGCTTCAGGCGATTAGAAACAGTGACGTGTAGGACTTAAAATGTTTGTGTGCTGAGCGTTGCAAACTAGGAGTCAGTGACAGTGTTTTCCTTTACAGGAGACTCAATGAGAGAGAGAGGATTGGAGAACTGGGGGCACCTGAGGTCTGGGGGCTGTCACCAAAAGTTCCTGACCCAGAGTAAGGCATATTCTTTCTTCATGTTTTTTATATTAATTGCATATCAGTTCAGTTTATAAAAATGCTTTATCCCTGCATTAGTCATGGTGTCACAATACTTATTGAATCAGTTCCTTTCTGAAGCAACGTAATGAGATTACTATTTTTTCAACCAAGTAATTCCAACGTACCACTTATGCAATGTGTGATTTATTGTAGATCAGGTGACTGTTGTGTTGTGGTTCTGACAGCAGTTCCCAGGCTAAATTAGCTCTTTAATATTTTACTCCCTTGCAAGGATTGACTCAGAATGTCTTTGGCCATATGTATACCTTTGGTCTTGAGTATAACACAACAGATTTTAAGTAGCAAACTTATTTTATTCAGTTCCGATGAGCACACACCGGTAGAAGACGAAGAGGCAAAATCTAAGAGTAGTTCTTCGGATTCCAGCTCAGAAGGTATTTTTGTTTGGCTTGCACAGCTTTTTTGAAAATGGGAAGCTACTGTGGCTTAGAATCTGCTGCTGCTGCTTGCAGGAGGTTCCCTGGCTTAGATGGGTGGAAGTGGCTGGGCTGGGCTCCAGCTCAAAGGAGAGCGTTGCTTTGGGAAGATCAGGGAATACATATGAAACGAGATGCTCTTTGTTCTCTAATGTTATGTTTAAAAACATTGCAGAGGAAAAGAAGAAAAAGAAGAAGAAAAGACAAAAGAAAAAACGTAAAGCATCCAAAAGAAAGCGCAGGAAACATTCTGAGGACAGCGACAGTGACTCAGAGTCTGAGCAGAACTCCAGTGGTAAGACCAGAGGGTTTCAGCTTGCAGTCTGGCCTCAGGAAATGGGATTTCTGAATTTAGCATCCACCGGGCCTCCCATGCCAGAGATCTGTTTGATACATTGTCATGTCGACCAGTACTGCAGGGAGCTTTCTACTAACGCTTTCCCAGTATAACCAAGCCCCATCAGGGTGTGTACTAGGGCATTCTGGTGGAGGCAGTTAGTGCTGGGAACAGGCTCAGGGTTAGGGCAGGAGTTAGGTTAATTGGTAGGGGTAGTGGTTAGTGTAATTCTTAGCAGTAGGGTTAGGGGAGTGGTTAGGCTTAGGGTTGAGAGAGTAAAAGAGCCTACGGCTCCAGGAGCAGTGGGACTGGAAAAGGCATGCCAAGGCAATCCCACTGGGACTGGAAAAGGCATGCCAGCAAGGCCCCAGTATTCCTGTTCCTTCATCTTTCTGACCTGGAAAACCAATACTGTTGAGTTTGGGTTAGGGCTAGGACTTAGGGTTAGGGTTGAGAGAGTCAAAGAGCCCACAGCTCCGTGAACACTGGGGCTGTAAAAGGCGTGACATGTTATTCACGGCAGTAAACTACTTAGTTATGACTAATAATTTCTTTTTGATAATACATACACTGTCTTTTTTTCAGATGAAGATAAAAAGAAAAGCAAGAAGAGGAAAAAGAAGAGCAAAAAGTAAGTGTCTTGGTTGCTGTGTCATTCTGGCTGCTGTTCACTGGAGGGCAGCTCAGTTTTCTTCACAGGCCCTGAGGGAGCCTGAGGACCTTAGGTCATTTGCAAGAGCTGGCAAATAATATTAATTTGATGGATTTTATTTAAATCTACACAATTGTGCAGCACAAACAACTCCCTGTAGAGCCACTTTCTAACACTCTATGAAAGTCAGAACATATGTGTTGTCTTGGCTTTGCTGTAAAGTGTTTTGTATGAAACAGCAGACAGTCATTCTTCCTATAGGTGGAAGTTGCCTTGAGGAACGAATTATTTGAGTATTATTCCAAGCATCTTCTTTAATTTTAAATTTTGATAAATAGCATGTCTGTCTGGCTTTATCACAGGAAGAAGTATAAGAAGAAGAAAGCTAAGAAGAGCAGGAAGGAATCCAGTGATTCAAGTAGCGAAGATTCCGATGATGAAATGCTCCAGGGGGATGATCTCTGGATAGAGAGGTCAAGTAGGTTCACCTGACTTTAGACTTGGGTGGAAACTTCTTGATGTCCTTTTTGTGAATTCGTTGTTAGGTGTTGCTGACCTGTGTAACCCTTCTGATAACAAATAACAATGGACACAAGATTAATATTCCTCATTATTTGATTGTTGCAGAAAATACTGAAGCTGACAGTTTGATTGGACCAGAGGCTCCCAAAACTCACGCATCTCAGGATGATAGGCCTTTGAAGTGAGTAGCCAGTTCTAATGGTACTTTGATCAATCAAGTAAATCAATTGTGAAAGTTATTGTTCAGAAGGGCTGTTGCAACAATAAGGCATGCAGAGGGAGAAATGCTGTGCCAAACTCACAGACAGAAGTTCTAGTGGTGCTAGGCTTTCCCCTGGCCTGAATTTGGGTAGAAGAGTCTGGTTTATGCTTTTTAGCCTTGATTCCTAGAAAAATCAATTGTAAGTGCCTTTATTCTAAAGATCTGCAGTATTGTGACTTTGTAGTGTCATCAGAATGAACTCAGGTGATAATTTAAGATATTGTTGCTAGTGTTGCCATAAGGAAGAAACAGGCCAATATGTGGGAAAGAATTAAGAAAGTGTTTAAAATTGCAGCTGTATGCAGTTGTGAAGAGTAAAGTTGGATGTTTAGCTCAGGCTCTCTCTATCTGAATTGACTGAAATCCCCACTTTTGTTTTTTAGCTATGGACATGCCCTCCTGCCCGGTGAAGGTGCAGCCATGGCAGAGTACGTGAAAGCAGGGAAACGCATTCCCCGCAGAGGTGAAATCGGCCTGACCAGCGAGGAGATCGCTTCCTTTGAGAGCTCTGGTTATGTCATGAGTGGCAGCAGGTATGGTTTTGATGATGGCAGTGGTTCAGTGGAATTTTCAAGAGCTGCTTTCTCTGCTGGCTGAAGAGAAGACTGCTTCCAAGCTCAGCTTGCAAGCATGGAGAAGGTGCTCTGCTTGCAGTGATCTATGCTAAGCTCCCCATTGCTAGAGGTGGATAGTGAGTTTTTCAAGGACACTTTCTCCTTAAGAGCAAAAGTTCTTCACAGGCAATACTCTTCTAATTATTTCAAATTAAGAAGTGCTTGTGTCAATTGGCTTAAAGGTGGTCTGTTTGGGCAGCCTTGGGGATGTGCTGGCTCTTCTGCAGGAGACAGATCAATGTGTGGGAGGTTGGCTGCACTTTTTTCTCTATGACCAGCAGGAAACTCACTTTAATTTTGGTGAGCCAGCAAACACAGCAGCTGACACCCTGGGGGTAGGGGAGGCTTCTGGCTGACTGCCTGAGAACAGACATCCCCAGAAATCAGTTCCTTGCTCTGCCACACTCCTTCCTGGGAAGGTTAGTGTGCAGTTTGGATTATCTAGTTTAGATATCTGTTTTGCCAGTTGGCAGGGCCAGCACAAAAGATTCAGATACCAACTTTAAGGACTAAGTATAATTTGCTACAGTGCAAAACTGCAAAGAATTACAAAGGATAAGCTAAGTAATGCACCTAATAATTACTGCAAAAGATTGCCTGGAGTGATTAAGAAAGATACATCACCAGTTAACCTAATACTTTACCATCATCCAGATCTGCACATGAGCTGGGGAGCCCCAGTCACAGCAAAGGATTGGAGAACCATTCCTGGAAATTCCTACCTGGTGTGTCCACCTGTAGGCAAGGTGGACATCTTCACTGTGAGAGGGCCCAGCTTTTAGACTGTAGAATAAACAAGCTTACACAACTTCTAGTGCAGGAACAACAGCTGGTTTCATCCTCCTCTTGGGTTCCACCCAAATCCTAGCCAGGGCTCAAGGAGGAACCAAGGGAGGTGGCTTTGATCATATACCTTCAAACAAGGTCAGATGTCTGATTTCATGATTTTGTCTGGCTTCTAAATGCAGAAAAATAAGTATATTCTTACCACACTACATGTTTCACTAATGATCATGGATATTACCTTAATGAGTGGATACAAATATAACATTTTGTTGGAAGGTTCATCTAGTGGTCAGCTTTGGCTCAGAGCCTGTTGTTCAGGCCTTAGTACTTCAGTATCTTTATTTAAAGCCCCTGAACACATTGAGGGCAGTTGATGGCTGCAAGCTGAGCCAGGGCACTGACACCCCGTGCCCGTGCTGATGTGCCCCGTGTTCCCCCCACAGACATCGGCGCATGGAAGCTGTGCGTCTGCGGAAAGAGAACCAGATCTACAGCGCCGATGAAAAGAGAGCTCTGGCATCCTTCAACCAGGAGGAGAGGAGGAAGCGAGAGAATAAGATCCTTGCGAGCTTTCGAGAGATGGTCTACAGAAAGACTAAAGGCAAAGAGGAAAAATAATGCTTCATTTGAGCTGTACACCATAGCTTGCACTACGTGGCAGCTAGTGCAGTCCAGTTGTGATTTGAAGAAAGCTGCAGGTGCTGCAGCACCTTTCACCCAACAGGGCCAAGCCTCAGGAGTGGATTACTTGTGCCAGGGAAACACAGTTATTTTCATCAGGTTTTCTTGGATGATTCGTTTAGCATCTACAAGGAATCCCTGTAAAGAGAAAGGCTGCAAGGCAAGAACAGGCGGGGAAGATTAGAGGTGTCAATGTTCTGCACTCACTTTGAATCCAACAAGCCAAAGCATCAAAGGTTTTGTTACCTAATGCCAAGAAGTGTGATTTTTAAAATTCCATTTATTTTTATTAATCATAGGATCATTTAGCTTGGGAAAGACCTTTAACAAGCTACTAGCACCAGTAGCAAAAATGAAAGAACTCCCAAGTTCCTGTTTTAAGATCCAGGACAGTTCACTATTTTTTCACAAGTCTTTTAAATTTAGGTTTTTCCTCCAAACAGTTGAGTTTGGTTTGTGATTCAACCCAGACATGTACATATTTTGTAAATTAGTTTGTAATTTAATACAGATGGGCTTCAGTTACTTTATAGCAAGCAGATAGCAACTGAGGTGTAAAGTAACAGTAACAGGAGGGTCTGATCTTCAATCACTGAAAGGCATGGTGAAGAACCAAGTTGCTTGCTTCTTTTCTCCTATGTTATACATAGGCATCAGTGCAGTGGGGTGCAGTGATTGGAACCCCTGGATGTACACAGGTGGTAACAAGGATGTATCTTTCAATTTATTTTAAATGTTTTTGTTTGTGGAAGTGTTCTAGATTAAACCCTTGTTTTAACTCCTGTAGTATTTTACTTTGGTCTGTTTCAGCAGTATTACATGGCTTGTTTTAAACTCGTGCTTGGAGGCTTTGGTCAGGCAGTGCTTATGTGGTGGTTATCTTTGATTCAACTGCATATTTCCAAACATATCTCCTGGAACTTCTTTTTCTCAAATGTTTTTCAAAACCAAATGGTTTGGAGAGGTTGGTTAATTCTTTTTTGTTCTAATTTATTTTTTTTTGTTCCTCTAAGTCTAGTAGCAGAGATGTCTTGTATATTTGTATAAAGAAAATAAAAGTCCTAAAGTCCTATAATGTTTTCCCTGGAGTTTCACAGACCTGGCATTCACAAACAGCAAATCCTGCCCAGCTACTTCTTCCCATTTACACTCTGGAGCCTGGTTCCATCCTGCTGTCCCCACCTGTACCTGCCAGGGACTGTCACACACAGACAGCTGCCATGGCAGGGCATAGCTGATTTAGCACAGGTTCAATGCTTTTTATCTATCCACAAAGTAGAAATGCTGCTAAGGAAGAGGGTGTTTTTTCATTGTGTTTATTTGGTTCTCCACAACAGAGGACTGGTACTGGTGAATTGGAGCTGCTCATCGGGAAGCAAGCCTTTCTGCACACATTATTTTATTTTCAATTATGTCCTGAAGCCACTTTTCTCTAAACTCACACTGTTCTGGCCTGGAGAATGGAATAAAAATAAGGTAGATTGTAAGCATAATACTGAATCCAAGTTTGGACAGGTGAGATCTGGCCTTCATTCACCACCTAAGGCTATCTGCTGCAATAAAGACCATGTAAAGCAGGACAAATTTCTGAGAATGCAAATGCTCACAGGGTGGCTATTCATGCCTCTGGGGGTGAAGCTAGTGATAAGCAGGGTCATTTCACAGAGCAAGACTTTGACAACTTCCACTCCTCTGCTATTATTGCAAACTTATTTACATGGAGCTCCCTGTTTGGTTTTGGAATGGAAAAGCTTGCTAAAACAGAAGAGTCATAACATTTACCTCCGAATCAGCCTGCTGGACTCCAGTCTGTAGAAGACCTCCACAGGTGCAGTCTGCAACACAGCAGAGACAGGGCAGAGGCCATGTACAGCCCCTCAAAAAGCAGACATTGTAATTGAGTGAGAGCTACTGTTTACTTTAAAAATAACCTGGATATTTGGTTGGGGCAGAAGGGAACATGCTGCTCAGGGACTGGCTGGACATTGGTTGGCGAGTGGTGAGTAATTGTTTTCATTTGCTCCACTTGTCCTTTATAGGGCTTTTTCCTCAGTTTGTTTTTATTTTCCCCAATTTGTTACTATTATTCTATTTATTTTTAATATTATTACACTTTTTTTACACTTTCAATTCTCTTCCCCCATCCCATGGCAGTGGGGAAGGAGTGGGCAAGCAGCTCTGTGATGCTAAGTTGCCAGCTGGGGTTAAACCAGAGAATATTATTTGGGGAATCCATAGCTGTTAAGTAGAAACACTAAAGTTCAGTATGACTTAAGCCTGGAGGTAAGAAGTCTATTCAGTGCAATTTATTTCATTTTTTTCCCTTGAGTTGCAAGAGTTCATTGTACAGGTGCAAACTTCAGGCTGATGAGGAAAGGGATTCTGAGACAGCCTGAAGAGTGAAGTGGCACTCCCTCTCTACTGACCTCTCATTGACCCCTCATTCTGTAACTGCCTCTACTCAGCCCTTCTTACAGCTGCCCAGAACAATTGTTGCTTGGAAAGGGAAGATGGTAAGAGCAGGAAGGCAGATGTAGTATCCTGCCAGATTCTGTTTGGCGAGTTCTGTCAGCCAGTGATTTGGGAACTAACCCAGCCTCCTGCTCTGTGCCTTGCTCCCCTTGCCAGCCAATGGCATGTTTCTATTAGGCCACATCCAAATCTCCTGCCATTGCTCTGGCCATGTCCAGGCCTTGTCAGCACCTTCACAAGAGCTGCTGGCTCCTCGCCAGCCTCTCCACTGTCCTCAGGAATGCCACTGTACTCTTGTCCCTTAAAGGACTAGTCCATCCACACCATTTCTGAGTACTTACATCAGGTTTGAATTTGGAAATCACTATAACGAAGTAGACACTCGCTGTTGCTCGTGGGATGGGTTTTCTGCGTGTTGGGATGCCCCAGCAAGCTCTGTAATGGTACCTCTTGCTGTCCTTCAGTTCTTCTTCCTCAAGAAATTCTGAGTGGTGAAGCCAGCTTTCATGAATGTCCCATGTCTGTTGAACAAACACATCACACTAAGACTCCCTATGCCTAGTAGAGCTGACTTGAGTGTGGTGCTAAAAAGGAACAGAGGTGCTCTCCTTTAATTTTTCATACTTCTTAACAATGAGAAAGTGTGGCCTTCCCGAGTGGACAGAATCGTGACTCACAGAAATTAGTTCTTCAATTTGCTGCTGTCCTTTCTCCACTGTGAAGTTCTTGGCTGCGGTCCACAGGATATTTTTGATTACATGCTTGCTTTCTGAAACAGATAAAATGCTGGCAAATCCTCCTGAAAAGACTCCAACACATTCTAGTAGAGCAAACACAATACCTTTCTCATTTTCCTCGGCCTCTGGAAGACATTCCTCTGTACTGCTTGTCTCATCTTCCAGGGAGATGTGATCTTGTTCCTCACTGACAGCTTCTTCCTTTTCCTCCTCCATTGGCTTCACCTTTAGAGAGATAAAGGCACAAACATTGAGCGGGCACTGTGTGAGAGCCGCAGGCCCCGTCTGAGGAACGTGGGCGGCAGCGGGCAGTCCCTCACGGCCCCTGGTTCGTACCCGGCCCTGCTCACCCCGTTTGGCGCTCCCGGGCCGGCGGCTGCTTCTCCCCCGCTGCCCCGGCCAGGCCGGGCGGTCCCCAGGCGCGGCGGGGCCCGCCCGGGGCGCTCCGGTCCCGCGGTGGGT